>NW_027331945.1:4811437-5111437 GCF_048418815.1 Hemitrygon akajei | reverse complement strand
AATCAGGTTCGCTGGAAGAGAAACAGAAACAGCAAGTTGAGAAATTTCTGAGCAGAAACTAATGTAGCAGCGTGAGGGGATTCTGTAATATTTCACCGTTTTGCTGCATTTAGTGGTGTTCAAGCGAGTGCTCAGAGCTGCTAGATTCATGGACGGACTTTCCACAGTAAAACAGAGTGAATGTGATCTCAATACCGATTCCTTACTGATCCCCGAAATATGAAGTGTTGGCGGAAACAAATGACTCCTCAGAATAAGTACCGGGTCATTTTCCAGCGGTGCCTTCCACGTCCCGTAAACATGGAACGAATACGTGGAGGGATTCTTCCATTTGAGAATCATCAACATCCTTGGTGCTTCCTTTCAGCAACAGAACAGTCGAAGGGCGGAACAAAAACAGGAAATGCTGAAAACTCATCCAGGCCAAATGGAATAAGTGGAAAAAAAAGTTCGTGTCTCTTCTGAGAAATATTCCCTGAGGATCCCCGAATATGAGAGTGTTACTCGCTTCTATTTCCAAACCAAGTTTCTGGGGCTTAGTGCTTCCAGCATTCTCCATGATTGTTTCGTATTGCAGCATTTGTCAGTTCACTCATTACAACAGAACATTAACTGATTCCAACAAATAAAGCGCATTCTAACACAACCTCACAGACAAATAAGACATGCCCCACTAAATCCCTCACAGGGGGGCAAGGAAGAAGAATTCAACGTCCAGCACCAAGCTCATTGCCGTAATCATATGTCTATAATAGTGTAAGATATAGATATAATAGAATGTATTTCACAATATAGATAACTATGAAGCACCACGTCTGTCGTGCTAAATGGCGGAACAAATCATAGCGCACAGATTCAGTAAAAATCCACACGTTTTATTCCACAACATGGAAGTCCTCACATTTGCTGAAGTGCCACTACCTGTCAATGGTTTGATTGATAAAACTATTTCAGATAACCGTTCACATACAAATGCAGACAATCAACTGGTAAACACAATGTGTGTAAATCCTGTTTAGCTGCTATAAGACCAAAAGTAAAGAAGTACTAACATCAGATTATTGAGAAACAGCTAGACTCTTTGAATTGCGCTGATTGTTACCGATCCACTGCGGTTTGTTTCTAGATCCAAATCCCAGACTCCACATCCCAATCCTTACAATCCATTGTTGAAATGCCGAATACTGGGACTGGACATGCGGCGGTGGAAACCAGCGATAGAAACAATCACGACATTGGGATTAAATGTCAATTCTCACCTATGGCTCTGACACTGCAGCTTACCGGGAATTCCAAAGGCTGAAATGAAAGGATAGCAAACGTCCTCTATCCGCCAGACGACTGGATACACCATTTCAGGGAGAATCTGTGACTCTGCTGTTTCTGAATTCACAGCTCCGGCAGAAACTCTGACCTGATGCATTCAGAACGGCCCTACTTATACAGACGATCACTCTCCAGAGATACGGTTATACCTCTCACTGACTTTATTTGTTAAAGATACATTAACAAACAATTTAATTCAATACCACTGTCGCTCACGTAAATATTTGGCCGGTTGAATACAAGTAGAGCAAATTTCCTGGCCATTACCTCAGTATTGCTCATCTGGTGAAAATAATGCCGAAGCTCTGATTACAAACACTGAGCTTTGTCAGAGTGTAGCTGCATTTTCAGATATCAGGTTTGTTGTTAGCTAATCACTTATCTGTAAACGGAGTTCACCGACAGCGCCCGACATTTAACTTCAGTCCCTGTCGTTACCCATTTCGTGCTGTGCCTCAGTCCTTCGGTATTCTCCTGGTTGCATACAGACACATACACACTCAAGCATACGCAGATACTCATAAACACACAGTTATAAACACACACACACACACACACACACACACACACACACACACACACACACACACACACACACACACACACACACACACACACACACACACACACACACACACACACACACACACACACACACACACACACACAGAATACAGTCGGGATGGCAACGCTCGAATGTCCTTGTTGCTGTTGGACAAACATGAGAAATTCTGCAGACGCCTGAAATACAAGGGAATACACACAAAGAGCTGAAAAATGTCTGCTGATATCTTCCAGCATTTTGTTATGTTGCTGATGTTATAGAATTTTGTCAACATCTCAAGTCTGCCAGACGTAAAACTAAATTTGAGAAGGAATGTTTCAATCTGCAAAAGAATGGGTAGACCGATTAAATAATGAAAAAATAAACAGAACTCTAAATTGGGAGATGCACAGATGCAGGTCGACTGGAAGTGAATGAAAGAAGGACAAGCGTCAGATACGGTGTTATTTATGTGTGTGCGTTAGTGAGTGTATGTGTGTTTATGCGCGTTTGGGGGTGTTGGTGTGTGTGTGTGTCTGTCTGGGTGTGTGAGAGAGTCTGGGAGTCTGAGTGTCTGAGTGTCTGACAGTCAATGAGTCTGAGATTCTGACAGTCAGATTAATGGTCAAGTAAGCAGACAGACAGCCATAGAGAGAGAAGTAGAGTATAGGATTGTAATGTTCCTCATATACTCCTCGGCTCCTGTTTCACACGGATACCCGTGCAGGCCAGCTCGTTGGGTGTATTAATGGCAGAGCCTGATATATCCTTGATTGGCCACGGAATGCAAGATTGCGGAGAGAAGGTCGAGGAATGGGGCTGAGGTCGTGAAATGAATCAGCCATGATTGAACGGCGGAACAGACCCGATGGGCCATGTGGCCTAAAGCTGCTCCTATGCCTTATCATATTAATGTCTGTTGGACTGGAACATTGCAAATGCCACATCACACTTCAGTGTGGAACTGCTTCTTTTCACATTATCGCTCAATGAAACGATGCTCTTGTCGCCAGGTTTGCCGACGACATGAAGATAGCCGGTGGAATAAGCAGTGCTATGCAAGATCAATAGACAGATTAGGTAATCAGTAAAGAAGTGGCAGATAGAAAAAGTTGCTGGGATAATTATAATTAGGCAGTTTAATAGAATGACTAAGGACACCGACAATATTTTAAATGGAGAGCAAATTAATAAATAATCAAAGGAGCAGAGAGAATAGTGAGTCCTCCTGTAGGATTTCCTAAAGCCGCTGGTGAGAAAGGCAAATGTACTCTTCACATTTACTTCGAGCTGAATCGGTTGTGAGAAAAATGATGCAGTGTTGGGCAAATATAAGGCAGTGATCCGGTCTCACTTGGAATATTGTGAGCAGTTTTGGGTTTCTTATATAAGAAGAAATAAGATGGCACTGGAGAGCGTCCAGACGAGGTTCATGAGAATAATTCCCGGAAGGAAACAGTTAACATATGAGAAGTGTTTTCTGCCTCTGGGCATGTACTCGCTGGGGTTGGAAGAATTTGCTGCGTTCTCCTTTAAAAATTGCTTGAGGTTTTCCGCAGCCAGGGAGCATCTATGAAAAAGAGAAAACAGTCAGCGTTTCGGCCCGAGACTCTTCATCAGGACTGGAGCAAAAGATGAGAACAGACTATGAATGTGGGGCAAGGTGCGGAAGAAATACCAGGTAGTAACTGACAGGTGAAACCGGGAGTTGAGGGGAGTGAATCAAATAGCTGGAAAGGCGGATTTTGAAAGATTTGAAATGCTGGAGAAGGGAGAAAGTGACAGGAGAGTGCAGAATGCTATGGAAGAAAGGGAAGGCGGAGTTCAACAGAGAGATGAGCAGCAAATAAGGGGATAACGTGAGAGAGGGAAATGGGAATGGTAAACGTTGAAAGAACAGTGGGACGTTATTCGAAGTTCGATAAATCGATGTTCATGATATTAGTTTAAAATCTACCGAGACACAATGCCATCAGCTACTACTCCAAACCGAGTGAAGGTCATGTATTAACACGACGGTGTTAAGGGAAGGTTAATTAAAATGGATCATCATTGGGGGATGCTCGTTTTCCGGCGGATGGAGAGTAGGTGCTGGGCGGAGCGGTCTCCCCATCTAAAAACGTTTGTAAATCGGGTCTCAACGATAGACACACCGGGTGCACTGGATAGAGTATATCACCATAACAGACTCTCAAATGAAGTTTCGCCTGACCGGGAAGGACTGTCTTGAGCTCTGAACGTTTGTGAGGGAGGAGGTGTTGGAGTAGTTGTAGCAGTTATTCCACATGGAAAGATAAGTACCAGGAAGGAGGTCAGTGGGGATGGCTAAATGGATAATGGCGTCGCAAAGGGAGTGATCCCAGTGGAATAGAGAGTGAGGAAGGAAGGGAAATGTATGATACGTGGTGGGATTCCTTTGGAAATGGCGGAAGTTAGAAAGCACTATGTGCAGGAGATGGAACCTAGTGGTGTGGTAGGGAAGGGCAAGAGGATCGGTATACGTGGTGGCGTGGTGAGATGCCGGAGTGAAGACAGATGTGCACAAAATGGAAGCGATGCGGTTAACGGCAGCGTTGATGGTGGAGGATAGGAAGTGCCCTTCTTTGAAGAAGGATGGCATCTCTGTAGTTCTGGAAGGAAAGGTCTCGTCAGGAAAGCAGATGCAGTGGAGACATCTCCTGCGATAAATTTAGAAAAGTTAAGGTCCGAGGTGTGGAAATGGACCAGGTAAATTTGAGGGCTAAGTCGAAGTCAAAGTAGTAGAAGATTATAGGAAGCATCACGTATGCAGTCGTTGATGTAGTGTAGGAATTGCCTGCAACTGAAACTAGTGTAGGCTTGAAACATAGACTGTTCCACTTAACCGACAAAAATGCATGCATAAGTGGGATGTATGCGACGAATTTGAAATTCTGAACGGCGGAGAGTGGTGATGGAATGGAGCGGATTGTCCCTGATGTTCAAAAACAAATACAGACAGTTTTGAAGGTTTTCTGTGGGGGACGGATGTTTATAGGGACTGGATATCAAGGCGGTGGAACTGGAAATCTCTGAAAAGATCAGCAACGTGGTAACTGCACGGATTTAAATAGCAAAACCTTGAACCGGGATGAGAAAATGAGTCGTCGTATGCAGATACTTGTTCAGAGCGGCAGGAACAAACAGAGACAATCCGTCTACAGGGAAGACAGGTTTATGGATCACGGTTAGGGGGTAGAACGTGAGGTGTGAGATGAGTGAACTATGATGTTGGTGGCAGTGGATGGGAGATCCCCAAAGCTAATGAGGTAAGTAAAGGTGTAGGGGGCAATGGCATGTGATCCCTTGTGGGGTCCTGTTCAAGAGGTATGTAAGAGGAGGTGACTGAGAGGACTCGCTTTGCCTCTGCAAGGTGCAGGTAATTCCGTCAGACTACTATAACATCCCAAAACTGTGGGTTTGATCGTGAGGTTCGATTAATACTGAGAACGGGAGAGCAGAGAGTTCAGAAGGAGTGTGATTGGAACAGGGGAGAAGAGTGCTGAGATCGAAACGGTTGATGTCTCATCGGCAATTAGCAATGAAAATACCCGGAGCAGGTCAAAAACCACCAACGGTGTCTGGAAAGAGGATGTGGGCTGAGCACCTGAGAAGGACTCATCAGTGCGGCTGCACAATTCTTGCAAAAGGACGGAAATGGAGGAGGAAGAAGCAGAGCTGAGCGTTATGGCTGGCGCAATACTCACAGAGTGGGGGACGCAGGGCGCCAAAGGAGGCCGTAACAGAGGGCGGAACACTAAATGCACAATTCAAATGCAGAAGAATTGATTGATAGGTTAAGACATGCTGTTGATGGTGGAGAAGGTTATCATAGATCACAGGGAGATCCTGATCAGTTGGGGAAGAGGGCTACAGAGTGGCAAGTACATTGCAAAACAGACAATTGTGTACTTTCTAAGGAGGATGAAGATAGCTGGACTATGCAATCTAGACTCACATCGTTTTGCAGATACGCAGTCGGCGGGAGATTATTATAAAATGAACTTCATTCACTTAAAAGTTATAAAAAATAAACTGTGCGAAGCCTTACAATTCATTCCACTCAAAGTCAATATTATACACCAATTATTAGCACTTCTGTAACTTATGTAACGTCCTGTTGTTGTTTACTACTTTATATTTCCAAACTGGCACCTCATTCTCAACATGAAACTGTGGTCCTTATCTACCGACCCTTTGCAGTGGCTGTCCCAAGTTGCAGGGCGTCCATCAGCAGGTACTCCTTCTGTCTTAAATGTAGGATATCAACATCAGGCGCGTAAACTGGGTTTGGTCCTACCCTGGATTTGTCATTGAGCACTAAATATTGTCGCTGGCTTAGCCTTAATCAGTAATTAGTGATTAATTAAACAAAACAGAAGATGAGCCAGTGACTGAAGAGGAAATGAAAATCCGGTCACAGGAAGAGTAAAATATACAAAGAGATCTGTTTTCCAACAGTCTACTACAGCGCAGCTAAAGGGTTTCAGGAAACACGAGTAAAAACTCGATCTGGTACGGACAGAGGCAGCAGGAGGATACTCAAAAAATTGATTTGAAATGCCAAAAAGAGTCCATGAAATGTTTTTGACGAGCAGGATCAAGCATAATCACAATGCATTTTATAGTTTATTTAAGGACAGGGAGTTAAGCAAGGAGAGGACAGGTTAAGGGTAGAACGTCGTGGTCGGAGTCACTGCAAGTTGCCGAGATACTAAATGAGTAATTTTTGACGGTATCTACCGAGGTGAAGAAATCTGAGTGTGCAGAGATGTGTTGAGATTGACGAGGAAGGAATGCTGGATCTTCAGAAAACAGTAAGTCTGATGGCTTACATCCCACAACGTAAAAGAAGCAAGTGAGAATAATGATGGGGATTTGACAAGGATCAGTATAGCCTCGGAAGCAACAACCCTGGAGTAATTTTGTAGTAATTTTGTGCCTTTGCTCAAGAATAGGCCAGTGAGCCAAACATCACTGTAAGCTGTTGAAGAGGATAAAGACGGACAGGATTTATGCAAATTTGGAAAGGCAGTTGCTGCTTGGGAACAGGACAGCATAGCTTTGTCTGGGCAGGTCATGCCTCATAAACCTGAGTGAGGTTTTTTTTAAGGTAGCGAAATAGATATGTGATTATGCTAATACAGTTGATGTTATCTACGTGAACAGTATCAATGCACTTAATAACTATTTTCATACCAACTTCATTGAGATGTACTGGATCCATTCAGATAATCCGTTTAGATAAGGGACTGGCTTACCCAGAGAAGGGTGAATAGGGGTGCAAAACTGTTATTCTGGATGCATGACTGCATCATCAGTCGTGTTCCACAGTCATCGGTGGTGGATTCTCTTTTGTTTGTGATATCGAAAATTTGGATGAACATCTAGATGGGTAGATTGAGAAGTTTTCAGTTGACTCTAAGAACCCACATTCAGGAATCAAGTGGAAATGGTCAGTAACATTAAATTAATTTGCATTATATCTGAGGACGTGTCCTGTGATCCGGACGAAATTGTCTTTAGAAAGAAGACAGAGCAACAATCCCTACTTACACTGGCGATTATATGGATTCGGCGTATCATGTTACCCTTTGACAAAGTTCTATAGATGTACACTGTGGTGTGTCCTGAGTGGTTGGTAGGGAGCCTCGTGAAGAAACAGTGATGTCTAAGAATGGAAAAGCCGACAAACGTGGTGGATGTAGACCAGTCAGGTAGATCATAGGAAAAGCCTTCCTCACCTATCAAAGCTTCCGGACTTAGTGCTACCACAAGAAATCAACATCATTCATCAAAGACTCAACGAACCAGGCTTTGCTATCTTCCTGTAGCTACCATCAGAAACGAGGTGCAGGAGGCTTAGGCCCCACTCTACCAAGTTGAAGGACATTTAAAATTCTGAAAACCTCAGGATCCGGAAGTACAATGAGTACCTTCACTCACCTCAACACTGAACTGCCTGCACAACCTCTAGCAGCAGGAAGGAAATTGTAAACAGGCTACCCTGACCTCAGTGATCGGGAAGATATTGGAATCTAACGTTAAGGATGAGATTATGGAGAACTTGATGACACAGGACACGATAGGTCAAAATGAACACCTTTTCTGTAAGGGTAATCTTGCCAAACCGGTTGCAGTTCTTAAGTAGATTACAAGTAGGATAGATAAAGAAGATGCAGTGGACGTTGTACATTTTGATTTCAAAATGCCTTTGACAATATGCCACATATGAGGTTGCTTACCAGGTTAAGGGCCGATGGTTTTACAGGCAAGTTACTATCGTGTTCAGAGCGTTGGCTAATTGGTAAGAAGAAGTCAGTGGGGAAAAAGGATCCTTGTCCGGTTGGCAGCCTGTTACTGGTGCTGCTCTGCAGGGTTCTGTGTTGAGACTGCTTCATTTTATTCTGCATATCAGTGATTTAGATGATGGATTAAATGGCTTTGTTGCCAATTTTGCAGATGATACGAAGATTTGTGGAGGAGAAAAAGGGGTGGAAGAAAGATGAAAGCTGCGGACCGACTTAGGCAGATTAGTGGAATGGGCACGGAAGTTGCAAATGAAAGTGTTGGAATATTAATCGGCATGAATTTAGATACAAGAAATAAATGTCCAGGCAATTTTCTAAACAAGAAGAAACTCCAAAAAACTGAAGTGCAAATGGAATTGGCAGTTCTCGTGCATAACACCCTAAATGTCAACTTGCAATTGGAGTCAATGGTAACTAAGGCAAATGCAATGTCAGCGCCCAATTCGAAAGCGCTGGAAGATAAGAGGAGGGATGTGATGCTGAGGTTTATAAGGTACTGGTCTGGCGTCATATTGAGTGGCCTGAACAGTTTGGGGCTCCTCATCTAAGAAAAAGTTCCTGACATTGGAGAGGGTTCAGAGGAGTCCGGAAAAAAATCCGGGAAAGAAAGGGTTATCATCTGAGGGTCGTTTGATGGCTCTGGGCCTGTACTCGCTGAGAGTTAGAAGAATGAAGGAGGATCTCAGTGAAACATTTCTAATGATGAAATACCTAGACTGAGCGAACGTGTAAAAGATATTTCCCACGGTGGGGAGTACAGTACAACAGGGCATAGTATCAGGACAGAGCGGCGTCCATTGAAAATAGTGATACGGGGAATTAATTGAGCCAGAGACTGGTGAATCTGTTGAATTTGTTGCAAGATGCAGCTGTGGAGGCGAGATCGTTGGGTGTTTTTAAGGCGCAGATTGGTATGATCTTGATGGAACGGCATCAAAGTTTAGGGCAAAACGGTTACGGGAAGTGGGGCTGAGGAGTGGTAAAAAGGGATGAGCCATGGTAGAATGCTGGAGGAGAGACGATTGGCCAAATGACCTAATTCTGCTGCTATGTCTATATAAACTTAGATGTTTAGATGAATCTCGTCAAGACGTACAAGGAAACGTATGGAAATCATGGAATGTTGGCATCTGAGGAAGTACATTAGGAGTACAGAGAAGTTAGAAAAGTGTTACAGAAGGGTAGTCGGAAAGCGAGGAGTTGCCACGAAAAGCCTTGGCAACTAAGATTAAGGTGAATCACAAAGTAGGAACATAAACATTCCCCATATGGCAGAGGGAAGAACCTGTTCTTGAATCGCTGAGCGTGTTCCTCCAGGCTTTGGTACCTCTATCCTGACACTAGCAATGAGAAGGAGGAATGTCCTGGCTGATGGTTGTCTTTATTATTAGATGCCATCTTTCTGTGGCAACGCTGTCTATATATGTCTTGGGTACTACGGAAGCCGGTACCTAAGATAGGGGTGAATAATTTTACAACTTTCTGCAGTTTCTTTCGATCCTGTGCAGTAGCAACCCAATCCCGCAAACTAGACAGTGATGCAGCCTGTCAGAATACACTCTTGGAACATTTTCACACGTACTCGAGCGTTGCACGTGATGTTTCAAATCCCCGCCTACTCCGAAAGAACCATTACCACTGCCTTGCCTTCTTTATAGCGACATAAATATGATGGGACGAGGTTATGTCCTCAGAGATCTCGACAACAAGGAACCTGAAATTAGTTACTCTCTCCACGTCTGTTCCCACTATGAGGGTTGGTTTCTCTTCTGTTCTCTTGTGTTAGCATGACTGATGTCCACAATCAGTTTTTTTTCGCTTACTGACATTGAGTGGAAAGACGTTCGTGTGACACCATTCAGCTATCTGGTGGATATCACTCCTGTACACACTAACATCTCCAGCTGAGATTCTACTAACAATGGTTCTGTCAGTAACACATTTATAGATGACATTAGAATTATACATAGCAACAGAATTGAGGGTATAAAGAGAGTAGAATAAAGGACAAAGCACGCATCACTTGAGTGCAACAGTGTTGATCGCCTGTGTGGAGACGATTGTGTTATTTATCCACACAGATTGAGGTCTTCCGGTTGGGAGGTCGAGGATCCAATTGCAGAGGAGGTACAGATGCCCAGATTTTGTAGCTTATTCATCAGGACTTTAGGAATTATCGTGTTAAACATTGAGCTACAGTCAACGAATAGCATCCTGACATAGCTGTTTGTATTGGCCTGGTGGTCTAAGATGCGAAGGGCCATTGAGATTGCGTTTGCCGTAGACCTATTGTGGCGATAGGCAAACTGCAGTGTGTCCAGGTTCTTGCAGAGGATGGAGCTGGTTGTAGCCATGACAAACCTTTCAAAGCATTTCATTCTAATGAGGACTAATGGTGATACTGGATGATAGGGAATAAGATCACACCACTCTTCTTGGGCATTAGTGTGTGCTGCCATTTTGAAGCAGAAGGGTACTTACTAGATGTTGATATTTGCCTTATATACACCCGCTAGTTGTACGGTACAGGTTCTCAGAGGCTCACAAGGTACTCCGACAGGTCCTGTCACCTTGCGTGGTCAACCTTCTGAATTGGTAGTAGTACATAAGTGAATGGGTGATATAGATCAGTCAGCGACATTTTCCCCTCACGAGTAAATCATAAACATTTGAAAGCATCTTTTTCTTCCGAGAGGGGGGGGGAAATAGAGGCCATATCGATGGCATTTTCTCAGGCAGAACGGACTGCCCTCAGAGGAGGTCGAAATCGAAACGGTCAGAAAGTGTAAGAGGAACTTCGGCAGATCAACCGGCGGTACTTGTGATATGGACCGTGCGAACTAAGATGTAATAGTGGGAAATTAACACGGTGCTCTGCATAAAAGTAGTGGGTCAAATACCCTGAACCTGTGCTGAAATATTCTCCTCCACGCTCATCACCACAGCTAATCTCCAAATAATCTATGTTCTGTAAGTCGGAAGATCATTAAATAGGTCCAAGATTGGGCCTGAAATTTGCGACATTTTTCCTAACGTGCATCAGTTATATTGAAGAGATTTGGAAAGACTGCTAAGTAGAGAGAAGGCGCCCTGAATGCCAGATCTGTAGTCTGGAGTAACAGACCATTCCCGCCTTCTAAATCCATCGGTTCATAAAGGTAGCCATAAAGTTGGAAGGGACAGTCAATAATGTACATTTTTTTCCTTCACTCAGATCAGAGCAAGAACAAACCGGTGATTTCGATATTTCAGATACCTGGAGACACTGATTAAATAAACACCAACCTAACATTTCCGCCGTCTGATATTACATACAACCAGTTTTTGTCTTTTAGTTTTTTTTAAAAAATTCACTTCAGACATAGAACACAAGTATATTGAGGTGTTCTTACAAATGTATATAACGTCGTTTCATCTACCACTAATGGACTCCAAGACATGTCGACACTGTACAGTAAATAATGTCGGTACTGCAATGGTGCTGAAGGTGGTACTGCAATTGTGCCGTGGCAGTTTTTTAGTGCAAAGAAGTAACTGGATCCGGCAGAGTGTATACATGTTGCAGTGAAACAAGCCGAGGCGGACCGAGAGCATAGAATATCAGCGGACTAATCAGTTGGCGTACAAATTTAGAGGGATGGGTTGTTGTCAAGAGAAACTGGTTCAAAGGGGAAAAGACGTCCTTCTTCCTTCAATCAGAGAGTGTTTACTAGCTGTAACATGTTGCCCGATCAATTGGATCGGATTTCACTGGACTTCTGAAGTGTCGACATGAACACTTGGAAAGGAAAGACGAATAGGGCTTCTGACCAAATGCAATATTTGCGAATACTTCATGAGGACACGTTTGGCCGAATATTCGTGGCTATATCATAAAGAATCTGTGATCAAGTTAGCGGTCGGGTCTCACACTTCTTTGGGCAAGATGATCTGGGACACCTGATGGAATTCTGATCCCCATAGCGGTCAGGATGTTTCGCATGTGCTCCGGGATACCCGGCGGGCGGATTGGAATAGGTTATTTTCACTATTGTCACACTTACCGTAAAGCAGTGAAATGGACGTTCATCGAAAAGCTTATTATGGATAGTATTCATGCAGAACAAATCATTATACAGCGAACTGCAGTAAAACAACAGCGGTGCAGAATAAGTTGTAAAGCTGCAGGTGAACAGTGAGGCACAATACCACATCAAGATTCATGGTGAGGCCGTTTCAGTCTTCCCCGCTCGGCACAAAAGACAGCAAGAGAGAAACCCGTAAAGGAGCCGACTCACTGTAAACACTGTAAAAGGACAGTGAAGGGAAGGAACAGAAGCTGGAAAGTGATAGGAAAGTTAAGCGGAGTGGGAAGGCAGGGGACTGGGGAGTCGGGATGAAAGAGATTCATAAATAAGCCGTTAGCTGATAGCTGGAAGACGAATCCGAAAGGAAAGAAGTCCCCGGAATCATGTAAAGAATTTCGATGCCGATGAGCAGGTCACGAGGGTGTGGATGGCGAGAACGCACGAGAAGCTCACCTGACTGAGGGGAAAGGAAAGGAAGAGCTGTGAGAAAATGGTCGAGATTGTTTACCGGCGGCAACGGAAACTGATGTGCTCTAGACAAGAATACCCATTGTGGGCCATCTGTTGCAGTGCGAACCATTGTAGTGGTCACCCTGATTCACATGCGATCAGTGACTCCCCGCGGGCGGATTGTAATTGGATTTGTTTGATTAATTGTTTTATTATGTAATTGGATTTGTTTATTATGATATATACGGTAAAGCAATGAATTGGATGTTCATGGAAAAGCTTGTGGTGCATAGTATTCATGGAGAATATATATTTATACAGTGAATTGAAGTAAAACATCAGCAGTGCAGTATAAGTTGTAACAGCCACAGGTGAACAATAATGCACAATACTACAACGAGTTAACTTGTGAGGTCAAGGGTCAATCATATCGACTCTCCTCTAGCCCCAACAAAACGGACGACCTGAAGGAGTCAACTCGCTGTAAACACCTTCGTGACGAATAAAACATGAAAACACAAACGCTTCCAGGCATCGCTCAGATTCGGCAACACAGAACGCAAGAAGAATTGTTAGCAGGAAAGTCAGCAAAAAGTATCTCATCTGCGAGAATACCAATTACTTCGTTATTCTCCAGGTGCCTAAACGGCCCTGCCGGAGCGGCAATATTTCATATGCAAACCATTGGGCGTTAAGTGAAATCACCGGTGCTCCGATTGTGACACCTCCTTTGCAGTGTTAAGGTCTGACGTTGGCTCAATAACCACTTCATCTACCAGTTTGGATCTGTCTTTGCTGCTGTCTAGAGCCGCCGACACCACCACCCCCACGCCAACCGCACAGTCGTATTTATTCCGCTTCTCTTTCCCACACTGAAATATCTATTCTAGCGCTCGTCAGTCGCCAAATTGATCCTCTATGAATAAACTTGAATAATTACACTTAATTTTCCGCTTGTGCGCTCACCAATATCATGGTAAAAACATCGATTACCCAAGATGGTGAAAATCTGTGGCTGCACGGAGTTTCTGCAATATTTGCCATCGTTTCAGCGATAGCCAGCTCAGAACATTCTGTCCCGTCTGATTCTGGGAAGTGAGTTAATTGACCGTTGCAGATAATGGAAATCATGACCAAAACGAAGAAATTGTAGGAGGAAGCCAGCATGCCAGGCAGAAAGGATACAGGGAAAGGGGCCGTTTCGTGCCAACACGCTCCTTTAGGTTTGGAATGGATATCGACAGAAGAATAAACAAAAGTTCCGTTGAAGGGGAGGAGCTGAAACTAGAAGCTGATATCTGAGTTCAGCTGAGCGGGAAAGCAGGTGGTTTGGAAAGGTGGCATGAAACGGAATCACAAGTGAAGCAGGGAGTTGATCAGTGGAAGACAAAAGAGCAGCGGAAGACGAAGAGGACTGTGAACCATGGAATAAAGCACAGAGCCTGTGGACTAGAGGATGGTGATAGACAGGTCATGAGGGCGGGGTGGCCGAGAATGCGCGAGAAGCTCAACATACTGCAGGAAAACAAAGGGGTAAGCGGTGAGAAAAAAAGGAGATTGTTCCCGGCACTAAAAGAAATGGAGAACCAGAGACATTATGAGGTGTTACTCATTTTACCTGAGATGGATTTATCGTGGCAGAATTGGAAGTTGTGGATCGACGTAACGTGTCGGGATGTGTTACACAACTCAAGTAGATAGACGCCCACTGATCCTGAATGAGGCAGCGAATAGAGCAAATGTGTCCTATAAAACGGTCCCTCAATCTACCTGGGGTCACAGTGAGGTAGAGGAGGCCGTAGTGGGAGCACAGGATTCAGTCAATGTCCATGAAAGATTCGCAGGTGGAAGCATCGCCTTACAAGAGAGGATGCTTGGGGCCTTAATGACTGTGAAGAGATAGTTTACGGGCAGATGAAGTAATAAGCAAGGTGGCAGGAATGAGGGAGACCTGTGGGAAGCGACGAGTAAATACAAGAATCGCGCAGAGAACGATCTTCGAAACTGGACATGAGGAAGAAAAAAACGTATTTAGTGGCAGAGTCGATTTAGAGATTGCAGGACTTCTGATACCTATCTTGCATGCGGAGGCTTGTGGCTTGTTATCTGCGGACAAGGAGACCAATATCCTTGATTCTTTTTTATTATTTTGTGTGGCATGGAGTGATGTTAGATACAGCAAATATTGTTGATGTGAGCGTCGATCATGGTGGAATGCAATTTCTGTTTTCTGTAAAATATAGGAATCTCCGCTCCCTTCTCCCCCCACTCGCCATGACCAGAGAGAATATACTCATCCAAAGAAATTATAGAATGGAATAGCGTTTTGAATGTGTTAGTGAGGCAGCGGGTATAGTTTCAACATCAATGGTTTTCCAAACGAGGTTGATAGACAATCTGCCTCTGGAATTGGGGCGAAGATATCTAGAGTCCACTGTCGAGGCAGGCATCTGGGTGGGAACGAATAAATCTCAGGGCGCTGCGGAAAATTGCAGGAAACACTGATGTAATTGGCGAGTTCAGCGCCCATGCGCGAAGCAGAACCAATTCTTTCGTCAATGTTGGGATTGAATTTGTTATCTCGGGAGCACAGACGCCCTCTCGGGCTTATCGCCTAATAGCTGGACCGATGTACACGGGCGTACAGCAGGGCTACACGGTGAAATTCTGGGGCAAAATGTATTAGAATTGTAGGGTGCTCCCATGGGTCAGAGATGGGAAGATAGGTCAGCGAATGAAGGAAACGCATTGAATCTGTGTGAGGGACCTTCATATGTAATGGCCGCTAGGGAGGTGTGAGTGGAGCAAGGACAGCACCAGGACCAGAGGGACACAAGGTACCCGCAATTTATGGATTTCAGTTATGTCAGTGCAGATGACACTGCTAATTCACGACTTCCTCGCAACAATGAGTCTGAGTGGAGATTTTACCATTTTCTTTAGCTGCTCCCTGAACTTGGTCTGTGTAACGGCGTAAAGAGCCGTGTTTGTACAGCAGCTCAAAAGCTGCAGAAAAATGCCTAGCTCTCGCAGCGAATCGGGCGGAAGCACGGACATGGTAAGATCATACAGTCGATTCCACGCAGAATACACTGTGAAAGGTGCCCACAGCAGGATGAAGTTACCCGAGACAATCAGCAATAAAACGAGGGATTTCCTGCGTTTCTCCATCTCGGGGTCTCTGGTACTCTGTCCGTTGCCGGGATCCCTGAGTCTCCCGCGAGCTCTGCTGGTAACTAAGACGTGCCTGGTAGTGAATCCATTCGATACCAGAATCAACACAAATGGGAGTACAGGGGTGAGGAAGTAATAAAAGAGTTCAATTTGGGTCGCAATAAATACATTGAAATAATGATCTCTCATCAAACAAATGAATGGCTGGATTATCCACGTGTATTTCTCTGAGAGCCGAAAATACCAGTAAATATTCTTTAAACAGCTGATCGCAGTTACTGTTCCCAAAACCACTGCCGCAGTTTTCCCGGTGCAATATTTTGTTTTCAGCTTCTGGCAACAAATGGCGATAAACCGATCAAAGGTGAACGTGACGGTGAACCAGACCGAACAGTCGGTGACGGTGTAAATCAGAGCAGCGTGGATATTACACACCTTGGGCATTGAGTGGAGGAAAACGTGGAAGGACATGTACATAAATGGCAATTTGCTCAATACCAGGTCCAGGATAAGAATCAGAAGATCCGCCACTGCCATGGCAACCAGGTAGCAAGTGACAACTCTGGAGAGGCCGCACTTTCTCCGGGACAGGATGAATATGGTCACCATGTTCACTGCGAACAAACGAAACAATCAGGGTAAACACATCAGGAAGGGTTCTCTAAAAGCAAACATATTTTGCAGACGCCTTTTCTACTTGTGCCAACGAGAAAAGTCAGTGTACTTGACGGAATAATACAATCGTAGCGATTGTCAATCAATAAAAGTAAACCGTTTTGCAAACCAGTGTAAACTCACTGCTGTCTGTTCGGTCAAATATCACTAATGAAATAGGAAGATCACAGGAACAGTAAGGATCACGGATGAGGATGGATGATGATCAGACAATTTCGTATGCGTTGAGTGAAAGAGCGCTGAATCTATTTACTGCACAATCTCAAATGTCGTGAAATAAGTTTAACTGATAACAGCCAAGTTCAGATAAAGCAAACGTCTAAGGCAATGAGTTCCAGATACTGTCTCTGGCAGTCGAAATTTTTCCGCAGCTCTGTTCTCACGGGGAATTCATTTATTCTGAGGCTGCGCTCTCTGGCCCTAGACTCGCTCACTATCTGAGCCTTTAAATTACTGGTAAGCTTCCGCGGTCCCCCGGTCCCATTCTGCTAAATTCCTACGAATACAGGCACAGGGCATTGAAACACGATTCATACATTAAATCTTTTATTTCCGGGATCATCCTCGCATACCTGTTCTGGATCATCACTGCGGCCGACAGAGGTCCTCAGGACAGTAACTTAGCAAAGTTCATTGAGCAAAGGTTTGCTTAATCAGCAACTGGTATGTACGAGAGCAGCATTAGTTATTATAATGAGAAGTGCACATCGGAAGGAAAATGTGCAGTTAAATGTTGCTTCATAAGTTATCTTTGGAAAGAGACTCACCGGGCAGAGCAATGATGGCGAGGACGGGGTAGAAAATCACTTGAATGGTGACTAAAGCATGCGTGACCCGAAAATCTACCGTTATCCAATCACCATCTGCAAAAATATACGGAATCATCCAGAAGATATATTTCCCATTCCCTGTTATATTCCAAGCTGTCCTTCCCGGATTGTGATCCATGACGGAACGACCCTGTCTGTCCTTACTCCCCCTCTTTGTTCAGATCCGGATCTGTGTCCGAGGCAGGAGAGGCTGCTCTCGCTGAAACTGGGGAACTGAGTGAAAGCGACTCTTATTAATAAGAGACAGAAACTCTCCAGTGACGTCAGAAGCCAACTTTGAAAAAGCACTAATTATTTTCCATGAAACTACGAAGAGTTAACCCTTGGTTTACCCAGGAGCTGAGGAGGAAGTGTGCCGATAAGCGTTGCTGTTGTTACATATATTGGAATTAAGAAAAAGAAATAACAAACCTCAAAACATTTCGGTGATCTTAACTCTTTAAAATAGAACACAATTGTCCTTAATATCTACAAAATGGTGCTTAAAATAATAAAAAAATAATGCCCTTCCCGGATTCCCGGATTCTGATCCATGACAGAATAGGCTTTGATTCAGAGGCATCAGCATTTTTATACGAAATTACTTTGTATTTTTTGGCAGACAAAGGGGGAAGCTGTGACATTGTAGAATTTAATCTCCATTGAAGATCACACTAAAACAAACAACCACCAGTGATCTAAATCGGTTATTCGGTTTAATTTATTATTCTGTTACTTGAGCAGAATCTGCATTGATATATTATTTAAAATCCTTGGAAAATGGTTTTATTTTCGCAAGCTGATGTACCTAAATGTAGTTTATATTAAGACATACTTCTTCATCACACAAAACATCAGACAAGCAAAGTTGTGAAACGTTCTATAGCTGTTGATGTAACGATGTTATCAGATTGTACTGTCGGCACCATTACGTCCAGACACTGAATACAAACGGCACATGATTGTGTAATTCAAGTTATTTATCTGCTTATCAACTAAACAACGATCACATTTAGACCCGAACGTATAATTCACAAATGTCTTAGGTGTACATTTAACAAGTTCTTTCAGCCTTACTAATGTGTAACCCCGTGTAACCACGAGCCAATGTAATGATAGCAATAAAACACAGCGAACGTTCCTCCCCAACAGCTTGGCTGCTTGCTGAAAATTCTGTGTAAAAGGATCATTTGATCTTCATGTCCATGTGTTATAAGTTCCTTTATTGATGCCAAAGCTGTACAGTTTTATATCTTGTTGAACAGACAACCGTGAAGTTTGCTGGCATGTGAGCCGGCAGTAACAATTCAATATATACGAATATTTTCATTCCTGCCTTTGTAATCCGTAACAAAGGGATCGATGGCAAACGGACATCATCTTTGGTCGTATAGTTCTGCTGAGTGACATGTTTAAAGACAGACATTCGGATTGTCAGTGGTGGTGTTGGAGGAGCAGCGTCATTACTCGTGCTGAACATAATGGAACTGGGCGAGCAGCTTAGTTCTCAGTGCGGACAGTGATGGGACAGGATATGTAGTCAAATCATCACTGTGGTTCGGGCTGTGGATTTGATCATCAGGGGCCCTGTCAGTCTGGTCAGTGATGTGTCTGGATCTGCAATAATAACATAGGATTATCGTCGTTCCATCAGCCATCAGGATTCTGAATGGACGTTGAACCCATAAACCCTTCCTCATTTCGCTTCGCCCTTTTTTGCACTTATTTAATTTATCTTTTTTATATATTATCTCCTAACTGTGATTTACACTTTCTATTATTATTTTTATTCTTATAGTTTTTTTAAAATTATTATGTGTTGCCACGTACAGCTGCCGCATTTCACGACATGGTTCTGGTTCTGAGTTTGTACAGTTGGTTCGCTTCTAACATCTGCGGCTGCTTTGTTTATTGCTGCGTCGGCTCCATTTAAGAATTCAACTACGCCTCTGGTAGTAGTCACGGTCCAGAAGTGCAAACGTTTTGTCTCCATTATATCTGGCACCATTCCTAGTCTACTGTAAAACATATCTCATCCAAATGATTTGTGTTTACCCTCTACCACTAATCACCTTACTCAGTGCGTCCATATTCCTTCTGACATATGGTTGGAATTTCTTTTTCCTCAGACTCCTCTGTATTATCAAGCCCTTTACCCGATTCCATTGTCTAAGTAATGTCCTGTTCGCATGGTGAGAAAGGTGTCCCGTTTCCACCACTAGGTGTAATGAAGTAGATGCTTATGATGACTTATCCTGCAGAAAAAATGACTGCGCAGAAGGTAAAGTTGAAATGAATGACGTGTTTGCCAACAAATTACATTGCTGCAAACACGAGGAAATCTGCAGATGCTGGAAAATCAAGCAACACACACACAAACAGCTGTTGGGACGCAGCAGGCCAGGCAGAATCTATAGGAAGAATTACAGTCGACGTTTCGGCCCGAGATCCTTCGTCAGGACTAACTGGAAGAAGAGATAGTAAGAGATTTGAAAGTGCGAACTACATTACTGCGTTGCTCAATCGTTTCGCTCCGTCGTCCGAGCTATAAAACAAGTTATTGCTTCTTTTGATCTAGATAATCGCGATCAGATGACTGCAGGGAACTCTCCAGGAGATGGATAAATCTCTCTCCGCAGAGAGAAGGAATCTAAAGTAGAGTTGCTTTAGGAATACATTTCGGTGAATGACCAGGACACGCTGTAACATTACCGCCGTGGTCAGTGTTAAGGCTCTAGAGACAATAACATTACCATCACGATCAACAGTCGGAGTGGAATAATAATGACTTCGACATCTTGGCCTGCATCATCTCAGTTCAGTGAGTGGAGATCCAGAACAGTGACAACATCAGCGTGGTCAGTGACATGAGTAGTGGAGACTTCGGGCAGATTCATCAAGGTTATATTTCACATCCGTCCCATCCGCAGAGACATCTTCCTTGGAATATTTACTTCAATTGGAGCAAGCATTTCAAATCATTGCAGAATCTTTAATAATAACATGCCATAATTTCATTTTACACCGACATGTGACGTGTTCCATATTTCTGCATGTGCTGAGCTACAACGGGTTAACTACATCTATTTCTGACTGCAATCAATCTGATTCGTGATGTAGAATAATTCTCTTTGTTGCTCTACACAGCCTGGCTGAAATAACACGAATCTGAATGCTTATTTGTAGTATTCTTCACAATATATTTAGTGTTTCAGTATGTTAGAGGAATATTTAACCATTATGTTTACTATGTTATTGGCAGTATACGGGATCAGATAAAAGCAACTGTATAAAGCTGTAAGTGATGTAAACTCGCTCTTTTAGGTCCTCCGTGAGTTTAATTATCTGCATCACTGAACACAAGCTGCACATATTTTCATATTTTAGAATCTTTATCCACTACTCCTCTGAGCAATGCCTGGAATTAATTTTGTGCAGATAGACCAAGTAACAGAGACGATAAAACGCTCCTTCCCTCCGCGAGTCTTCAGCTTACACTCGAGCATGCTGCAGCCACGGCTCAGCGCACCACTTGGCCCAACCCCACCGATATGGCCGCGTGCAGCCGTGGGAGCTGCTGGAGGATGGTCGATTGGGGCGCTGCTGCATATCACAAGTCCTGGTTATACGACCACTGACACCAGACAGACAATTTTGAAGGTGTGGATTATCGCGGGGTTCATCGAACACAAGGACGATTTGTTGCCGGTTTGCTCATCGACATTAACGATTTGAATGAGATTGTAGTTACGACCTATACAGGAGAAGCCGGTTACGCCTAAACTCGGGTAGGGTGGCTGGAGCTGTTTTGATGGACTTCGATTAATTTTTCACGGGGACGTGAACCGCCGTGATAGTGTCGAAGATGCCGCAACTGTTTGACAAAGAGATGCATTGTGCAGTGAGACTGCTAGGAAGGAAGGGCTGATATTGTGGCAAAGCATAATAGGTGGGCAAAACTAAAATGGGTGAAAACAGGACTGAAAGCATCATATTTGATTGTGCGAGGTATACTGGGTATCACTGAATAACTTGCAGCAGATTCACAGACTGGATGTGCTGAAGCCTGGTGCCCGGGTTCGGGACATCTTATCTGCTCCGCAGAGCAATTTGTAGTGGGAGGGGGAAGGTATAGTTGTCCTGGTCCATGTGTGCACCGGCGACATAAGGAGAACGAGTAAATAGGTTCTACTAAGGAAATTTCAGCAGCAAAGGACTACATTAAAATGCAGAAACAAAAAGATGGCAATCTCTGGATTACTACTTGAGCAGCGTACAAATTGGCATCGGGTCAGCAGAATTAGGCAGTTAAATGCGTGGCTCAAAGATTGTTCTGGGAGAAGTGGGTTTGAATTAATGGAAATTGACCCCAGTGTTGGGGAAGGAAGAAGCTGTACTAATGGTACAGGCTCCATTTGAACCATGATGGGACCTGCATCCCAGAGAATCGCACAACAAGGGCTAAGGGTAAAGCTCTAAAAAATCATATGGGATGCATGCAGCAGTTTGGAGAAGTAAAGTTTCACTATTATTAGGTTATGGCTGTGTATATTGCCTACAGCCGTTGTACACAGGTGGTACATACCTCATATTTAGGATGTGCTGTACACTAATTTACGAGAACTTGTTCATAGTAACTTCCGACAGAAATGAATCTGAGACTCATTTAAGAAAATCTCGCCAATAACGGAAATAATTAAGTATCGGGAAAAGACTCGGTAACATCGGATCCCTCCACAGGAAAACACTTTACATTGTGATGTTTCAAAATAATACAGTGAGCGTTTCTCTCAACAGTTCGATGCATTCCCTATACTATCGCGAATAGGATAACAGAAGTCAAAGTTAAATGCCTCTATGTTCCTCTGTGAGAGTGGTCACTCGCTGGAGCCCTTGCCCATATATGTATCTCCCTAAAACGGTATAACATCAAGCTTCAAACCACTTTCAGGTTTCACCCTGTCAGACCAAGCTATCCCCGATGTATGCGGCATCGGGATAGCTAATTCTGACAGGGACTGTAAATGGCTTCATTGATGACAATAGGTTTTCAGTATTGTAGCATTGTCAGCATTTTATTTCTTGCAAGGCAGCGGACAATACTAATAAAGTGTATTACAAATATGGTCTCCGTTGTTCTTGGATTACCATTGCCTGTTTGGGAACAATGCCTGGAGTACGGTTACAGGAAAAATTGATGCATGTGGGAAACGGCATGTTATCAATGGAGTCGCGCAAACAACGGTCTTCGGCCTGCGGGGATTGGGGAAGGAAAGACGTGCCTAGTGCTGGAGTCGCCACGGAGTTGGAGGAAATTAGGGAAAATATCCTGAAGGCGGAGGCTCCTGGCGTGTTACCTGAGATCAAGGAGACCCTATCTGTTTTATTATATTCGGAGGGATGGAGTGATGTCACCGACAGGAAATGCGACTGGGAATGGTGACGGCAGCATTGGTCGTGCTGGAATAGAATCTCCATTTACTGTAAAACGTCCTGAGAGGAAATTTAGATCCAAGGAAATGGAATGGAACAACACTTTTGCGAGAGTCCGTATGGCAGGACATGTCGAAAATGTAACTGTGAGGGTTAGTAGCTTAACTTTTCAAAATATGTTGTTAGATAATCTGTCTCTAGAATTGGGGATGGAGTGACCGAGAGAGAGGAGAAGTGTCAGAATGGGACCAAGTTGACCTGAGGGCGGTGCGGCAAGTTGTAGGGAACGTACATGAAATGGACGAGCTCAGCGTTGGTGAAGGAAGTCGCATCAGTTGTGTCGTCAATGGACTCGTAGCATCAATTCAGTCGTCACTGTCGGGAATGAACGGGTTGTTTCGGAAACAGAGAAGCCCTCGAAGGAGTATGGACTTGCAGCTGGACCAATGTATCGCAAGGAAAAACACTGCGTCTGTATAAGAGACCGTTCGCTGTAACTGTCACTTGTGGGATGTGAGAGGAAGGAGGATAGCAGCAGGCCCCGAGGGACAGACAGTGCCCGCAGTGTATTGAAATTTAGTGGGGTCAGCTCGGGCGACACCGCAAGAACAAGACCTCTGCGCAAAAATGAGAGCGAACGGAGATTCTACCACATTCTTTTGCTGCTCTCTGAAAACTGGTCTGCGTAACGGTGTAATGGACCGTGTTTCTACAACAGCTCAGAAGCTGCAGAATGACGCCCAGCTCTCGCAGCGAATCAGGTAGACGCACAGACGTGGTGAAAACATACAGCCGATTCCACGCAGAGAACACAGAAAACAGGCAGCGCCCACAGCAGGATGAAATTGCCCAAGACGATCAGCAGTAAAACGAGGGATTTCCTGCGTTTCTCCATCCCCTGGTCTCTGGCTCTCCGTCCGTTGCCGGGAATCCTGAATCTCCTGCAAGTCTGCTGTGACTAAGACGTGTCTGACAGTTAAGCCGTTCGTCAACAGAACCAGGAGAAATGGAAGTACAGGTGTGGGGAAGTAATAAAATAGTATATTTTAATCGCCACAAATAAACGCAAATAATACGCTCTCTCCCTGGAAACGATTAGGTCAAAGATCCATGTATATTTTTTGAGATCCAAAAATTCCAGTAAATATTCTTTAAACATCTGATTACAGTTACTGTCCCCAAATCTCCACCATCAGTTTTTGTTCTATAATATTTTGTTTTCATCTGCTGGCAACAAATGTCAATAACCCGATCAAAGGTGAACGTGAAGGTGAACCAGACTGAACAGTCGGTGTCGGTGTGAAGCAGAATAGTGTGGATATTACATCCCCTGGCCACTGATCGGAGGAGGACTTGGAATGTCATGTACGTAAGCAGAATCTTGCTCAACAGCTCGTCCAGGATAAGAACGAGAAGAAACGTCACTGCCATGGCAACCAGGTAGCAAGTGACAACCCAGGAGAGGCCGCAACTTCCCGGAGACAGGATGAATACTGTTACCATGTTCACCGCGAAAAAAGAAACGGTCAGGGGAGCGCACAACGAAGGATTATCTCAAAGCAAAATTATAACATAAAATTAAACAGTCTTGCAAGTGAGTGTGAACTCAATCCAATCTGTTTGGACCGAATATCAGTAAAGAACCAGAGAGTGAAGAACACAGGTAACGAGGGCTAATGACTGGGAAACTCCGTTCGTGATGAGGCAAACAGAGCTGAATGGAGTATCAGCGATGAAATCTGCGGCATCTCAACTGCCGTGAACTGAGTATCCTTGACAGCCACCAGCTTTAGATGAAGAGCAGCTTCCCGCCACTGATCGTCACCCGGGCACCGCAATTTACAAATGGAGTAGCAACCCAGATCCCAGTTACTGCACCTCTCTTCCTGTTTCCCTTGAGAAAGTGAATATTAGCTTCAACTTATACGACGAGTCTCTCCGTCTCCTTCACTGGACACATTTGGCAGATTTTCGAATGCTGTGCATTATTTTTTTTCTTCAATACTGACGTGGATTTCCCACCAGCACAATACGTCATGATTAGTATTTCAAGGTGTTTCAGTGGTCTATCATGTTTTCAGAAATGTGTTGCTTACGTTCCGAGCACCGTCAAATGCAGCCGGCGTGAAAATGTACTTTCAGGAACTTTGTATTTCATAATGTTTGGATACCAATCGGAAAATGCATTTTACGCACTCAGAGGGGAGGAGGATAGCCATATCCCGAAGAGGGAACTCGTGATTACATTCGCAGAGACAATTCTTATTTTGCTTCAGCGGGAACTCTGGCACCATACGGAAGTAGGGAACGCGTTTACAAATGTACTAATTTTTGTATTCCGACCGATGTTTAGTTAAAATTATCAGGGAGAAATCGAGTATGTGTGCTTACAATAATGTTACTTTTTATATGGAAAGACTGCTCACGTACGTGGAAACTGAACAGCGGAACGCAAACATAGGCAGAAGAGGAAGGCTTAAGATAAATCTTCACAATAAGAGAATGTGGACATGTTATGATGGAGAGACAGTGAAGTGGAAACATGAAAAGTGAACGCCGGGCTTTGAGAAAATCAGAGGGAGATAGTTCCGTTAGGAACCGAAATGTGAATATTCCCTTTGATAATAAGGCGGACACGTCCGAAGGTGTTAAAAGCAGAGGGACCTGGTTAATGTTCCGCAACGCCCTGGGGTGTAGATGACAGTCAGCGATTAACTTCGGGAGCACAGGGGGCTTGGAAATCAGTTTAATTGCAAGGGAATCTCAAGTGTGGAAGCAACTCGATTCACAACAGATATTCCCGAGTCCAGGATACATGGAAAGGGGAATCAGAGCGGATTAAACATGTAATCTTTCATCGTTTCAGTGACTGACCGCTGTGTGCAGCAATTTTAGGGCGTTTACTCATGAGAACTTTTTCAATTGCATCTGGAATATTAGCGCGGCAACGTGACCAGAGCACATGCTGATGATAGTTGATGTATTTTCCACCCAGCAGGGTTTTTCTTGCCTTCTCTATATAAACTTCGATGTCCCTGTGAATTACACTTCTATAAACCTCCGCTTAAAAACGCCAATTATTTGGCCTCAGCAACCGTTCTGTGGTTGAAATGAATTGTAAATTGAGGTTATGACGATATGGGAGGAGCTTAAAGTTAGGTCCGCAAAGAGCGACTGCATCACAGAACTCATCAGTCATTAACTCATCGGTGTGTTTGATAAGTTCGTGGCCCAAGTTAGCAGGAGATGTTATTAACTTCAACCTTTCTGCATAATCACTCAAAGGTTGAGCTGCATGTGCATGTAAAAAGAGCTGTATAGCTGATCCCTATGAACCATAGGCCACGGACGTATCAATCACCCATGTGTGGGCACTTTCTGGAGGTCCAAGATTCGTATAATCAACGACCGCTGGACTAAGTGTGTAGATATAGGAGTGGACAATGCTGAAAAAATAAAAGTGCCAGGTTTTCTGAAATTGGCTCCTTCTAACCCATGCCACGAATTATCAGTCACCCCGCGATAAACTACTCAACATACGAAGTATGCGGTTTGTGTTTCAATTATGTACCAAGGATTAACAAAGTTAAATTTAGAGAACCACCATTTTCCATATTAGATATCAGGTGGACAGTGCAGGAAATAGATAGATGACACATGTTGTCACATTCGGGAATTCACCTGAACAAACTCCTCCGTGTATATTATAGAAATAGGTCGGGACCACTTAATGTTGGATCAGGACTTTATATTTTTTAACCATAGTAAAAACCGAATATGCCCACTGTATTGTGGGGAAGCGTCAAGAAGGAGCTTGGATTTCACTCGTCACTCACCCATTTATGCTTTCAAATGGCAATAATCTAACAAGGGGGCACATTTCACTCCTTGTAGTCAAAAGAAAGAATCGTTCAGCCAACGGACGGTCCCCTATTTCAGCGTCTGGGGTTTGGAGAGGTATTCTGAGTCAGTATTCGTACAATAGGAACAATACAATTCTGGATTTTATTTGTTGCCCTGGGGTAACCACAATTCCGGTTATCTTTATATAGAAACAATAAAGTACAACTGTTGAATTATTCAAAACTTCCGCAGAGAATTGCCAAATCTCGATCAGTTGTCGATAGTTCAACACCGGTTAGCATCATCTGTTCCAGCGCCTCCGTTCCAACTTTCAAATTTGTATTAGTGATTTGGTTGAGAGTCAGAATTGCAGCACAGCGTGAATTTAAATCGAGGATCATTCGATCGGTAATTTTAAGCTGGAATCAACATGAGAGTGTCTGAATGTGGTCAGATATTCCGGAAAGACGCAAAATCAGTTATTATGTTAGAGACAGTAGGCAATTGGCATGTATTATTCTGTTAACGTGTAGATGCAGCATGCAATCACAAAGATAAAATGCGAGCTGGTGGTTGTTGGATATTTCATTAAACCAGAAGAACATCTCTATGAAAGGAAATCTGGATATGTTGAGCTCACATCCGCAGTCTCATCATACGCTGCAAATGGACAAGGTCAGCTCAGTTTCAGCAGATTCCTTGCTAGCACATTTAGCTAGTCATTTCAAGAAGGACTGAGTAGGCATGGCTTCAATTGCCGGACAGCAGAAACAATAGAATATGGTCTCCACAAAGTTATGCAAGATGTGTACAGGCCTCAACAGAACTGTTGCAGATTTTTCTTACATTACAAGAAACCACATTTGGTTAAACACTGAAGCAAATAAATCTTTCTTTGAAAGGAACGCCGGCCTGCCCCCAGATAGTGTTTCCAGTCGGTATGAGTCAGCATTCAGTATCTCCGTCTGCATTCAAACGCATCGTTGTTAGATGTTGACGCACCTCTGTAGTCTCTGTCGTCACAATCAATGCAATAGATTTGATAAATCTAACGACTGCTACCATGGAATTACGGGAGTTTTGCATCACTATTGGTGTAGCTTCGGAGATCGATATCAGTGGTTGGTAAGTAAACATGTGACAGCCAGACATTGCGTATCAGGGAAATGCCTACGTATTGAGAGGGAGGAACAATTGACAGCGATCAATCTGGGCAATTGGTTGTAGCAACTGTTTTTTGCAAGTACATGTTCTCATCGGATCGGCATTTGGGAACTGCTCCCTGATTAAATATGCAAAAATGTAGTCTTTTCGATTTTAGCAGGGATTTCAGTAACGGGAGACTGAACGCAAAACATTGCAGTGGTCTCCGGACTTCGCTCAACAGCTGGTTTTCTTAATGAACTCAAAAACTGAGGTAACGGGATTTTTCACTTGCTCCCTGAACTTGGACTGAGTCGCCACGTAAATAAATGTGTTGGTGCAGCAGCTTAAAGTTCTCAGCAAAAAAGCGACTTCATAAAATATATATTCAGAATCATTCCACTCGCCTCCTGTTCCTGTTATTTGATAATAGAGGAATTGTAAAACAGCTGTCAGCCACAGGAAGATGAAGCTGCCGGAGAGAGTGAAGAGTAAAACCACTGATCTCCTCCTGCTCTCCATCTCTGGGTCACTGCGACTCTCTCCTTTGGTCTGACCCCTCAGACCCTTCCGGACCCGACTGGCCACTAAGATGTGTCTGATAGACAGAGCGTTGAGCAGCAGAATTGCAGCGAAAGGGAGCAATGGAGTTAGTACCGTATCAAACCAGTCAAATCCAATCCATCCCGGATCAGTGTAGTAACTTAGTTTTATAACAGTGAACCACGGTACGTTGTTAATAATTTCTCCCGGTTCAAGCGTGAAGTAGAAGGGAATATTTTTCAAACAGAACAACACGCCAGCTGCTGCCAGAACCACGGCTGCTGTTTTCCCGGTGCAATATTTTGCTTTCAGCTTGTGGCAACAAATGGCGATAAAGCGATCAAATGTGAAAGCGACAGTGAACCATACAGAATAGTCCACGACTGCACGAGTCAGGACAACTCTAACACTCCTCACGGGAGTAATGTTCAGGACACTCACTGGGAAATAATGATTGCTGATCCGATGCAAAATTACCTCCGTGATAATGACCATCAGATCTGCCGTTGCCATGGCCACCAAGTAGCGAGTGGTGCAGGTGGACAAACCACACTTCCTCTGTGACAGGACTGTAATCGCCAATAAATTCACTGGAGAAACAGAGTTAAGAGGCATTATAGATTACAATAAATACCTTTACAAGAAAAGTGGTTGATATATTTAATCAACGAAATCAAACCAAAGCCTTTGCACCGGAAGAGTGGATACTGAGAGTACCCGTGACTTTGGATACCAACAAGTAAAATTAAGGGTGAAATGGTCGCAGAAAGATTGGACAAACCAAACGGTTTTCCATTTTTATCCCGTACAGAGCGTTTAATCAAAACAACTGGACACCGAAGTGAAGCAAGAAGACGTTCAGAGGGCAGACAAAGCTAGTCCGTTGTTCAGGAGAAAACGGATTCATTACAGGACTACTGTTGCAATGAGTACAATTCATTTTTTTTTCCGCTGTGACATGTCCTGCTATTATGTGCCCTGTAAGCGAACAAAACAAACTGAAACCATCTTAGTCTATCCTTCCGATGTGACCCCTTTGCTCAGCGCTGGCACACCAACCTAGACAGTGTCCGTGAAGGCTGCTTACATTTACGGCTTTACCGTACGTTTCATAGAGTTTTCTCATTCACGTTGCTGCAAGTAATAGGCAAACTACGGGAGGAAAACTGTGTAAATAAGCAAAGGATTATCACCACACGAGGCTTTGGATGCAGGTCGCCGATATAGTAAGCAAAAAAAAAAAAAAAACAGTCTCACTTACAGAGTTGTTGTGTTCTTGGATTCGCTTACCTGGAACGCCAATCAGGGCAATGAAGACATAAAATATTTTCTCGACACGGTAATATGCTTCAAGCATTTTCTTTTCACGCGATTAGCCGGTCCTTTTGCGTTACAGGCATTCTTTTTGATTGAATGTTTTCGTCCATGCAGTTTATATCCTTTATGATCTCTCCTGGGACAATGGTTCACAACTACTACCATTGGATTCTAGAAATGGGAGCAAACAGATGACGCCATCTCAGTTACATTCCCGACGTCGCAGATCTTGAAAATCTCTGAGATCGAATGAGCAGACCCAAAACATTTAATCCGATCAGACCAATTGCTTAAACTGCAGCATCTCCTTTGCAGTAAATGCGATACCTTTTCAAATGCCAACAGGTCATCCCAGTTTCTCATATTGCTGGATTTTTAAAAAAATCTTCCGATCATTTACAAGCTCACTTTAGACACCGGAATCTGTGGATGAACTGTTTATCAATTCTAGAGTCGAGTATGCATGGTATTCAAGTATTCATATAACTAGACCCCCATTCCTGGCCTAAATATGGACAGAACAGTTGAGTGATGGCGGCCTAAGAAATGTGAGTCTGTTCTTCATCAGATTTTCTTGCTTGGGTCTAAGTCTACTCGTGAAAATGAACATGATGGACGTCACTGGGTGTTTGTGACTGTCCCAGTACCTCTACAAAGGAAGATATTTATGTTTGTAACATATCAGTAGATTCGGCATACTGGACTCCTTGTGAATATTACCCAACTTCAGTCATAGGCTGGCAGGCACGCCCTTAAATAAGGGACTTCATCCTAAACTTTAACTGTTCATTTATTTCCATAGATGCTGCCTAATCTGCTGTGTCCATCTACCATTTTGTCTGTGCCGCTTTCATTTCCAGCATCTCCAGCATTCCTTGTGTTCTTCATTTGGTACTTCAATGCAATCGAACTTCGAGGGATGACCACACTGAAAAAAGTTTAAATCTTCTTAAATAATAAAAAAACACCTTTTTGTCTGTTCCATACTCTCACCTATTTTCTGTTCTCACATTTATCACTTACTACTTGGCCCCTTCCTCCTTCGCTTTTTCCTAACGTCCGTTCCCTTCGCGTATTAGATTCCTCCCTCTGCAGACCTTTACCATTCCCAGCCACCAGGCTTCACCTATCAGCTTCTTGCAGAGATCACATCGCTGGCAGTGACACCAATGCGTACCCACTTATGGAACTCGTGAGGGTAGGCGTCCCATGGGAAGAGAAACCAGAACAAGGCAGAATCAGATCTTAAAACAGATCTTGCAACAGCACCTTCGATTAAGACCCAGGCCTCTCCGAGTCATTCTCTTTCGAGGTCGCTGCCACCAGTAAAACCGTATCAGCTTTGTAACTCCAAAGATGACAGACTGACGCCAGTGGCATTTGCAAATCGAATATTTACCCCGACGAAACGAGATATCTAACATCCCAAGGTCATTATCGATGATTTGGAAAGTTAAATATTTTACTTATGTTCTGGCTTTTAATCCAATGATCCTTTACCTAAGCATACTCCTATTCATCTGGATGACAGTAAGAAAGATGCAACTGTCAGTCAAATTCCACTAGTCAGTTTGAAATTGTTATTACAGGGCTGTAACGTCGTGGTTGAAAGAGTTAACAGTGCTGTCACGCTCGTTGAGAATGGAACTTATTGGGGTGAAACTCATGAGTGCCCGGTGACAGTAGTACAACAAAGGAAAGGACCATTCATTCTCATCTTAAATTAAAATCAAGAGAGGGCAATAGGGTCATGCGAATGCAATGTTCATATTTATGGATATTTACTGACGGATGGCGATTAGTTCAGGAAGAAGAGTGGTTTGTCGAATCTGTAATATAGATATGGATGGAGTATGAGTACAGATAGAAAGTATTATGAACAATCTGCCTAAATTAATGTGTACACAAGTGCTAGAACTTGCTTTAATGGCTTTTATTGTTAACAACCCAGACGAAAATCCTTCAGGGACGACATTGCACACGGATAGTATGTGTGTCTGTGATAGTTTGACTGAATAATTTCCATTATGGGAAGCCAGATCTTACGTGTATCCCCAAATACGTGTGCACGGCCATGTTTCAGATTAAATTTCGAGTGATGTCTGAGTTTCTTTCTTAAATTTCACCAGCGGTTCTTTTCTCGCATTCCCTTCAAACTTGCAGCAATTTCTAAAAGCACAGTTCAGTACCTTTAAATGTGAATTTAAAGTATTTTACAATTTTGATAAAGAATTAGACCAATACTCTGTAAAGTTGCCCAGCGCTCCAGATTATTCGAATGTAATTTAGCAGAGTCTTTGCATTGATAAATCAAAACTGCAGCCATGAATTCACAAAACCTTGCACATCAGCAAATCAGTGCGCACTCCAAATACGGTGAAACACCACATACAAAATAGATTATTCCAAAGCAGAATTCATGTCCAACAGTTCAGAAAATGGCTGTTTCGATATTTAAAATCCGCACGCACCCCAAAATACGATCGCAACTGTTGATCGGTCAACAAATAACCCCCGGAATATACGAACATCACAAAATCTAATTACGCCCCGGTAATTGACTACAAACCCCAAAATTTGCGTGTATCCCCAAATACTTGTGCATATTTGCCGTCAACCCTGAAATCTACGAACACCCGAAGTCAATGCTCACCCCTTCATTTGAGGATTCAACTTTAAATCCGTGCGCAATCCCAAAATCCAAACTCTCACCATAGCAGTGTGCACCCCTTATTCGCAGACACTGCCCAATATCTGCAGGACTCAATTCAGTGCGCACCCCAAAAACGCTAACATCCTGACATGCAGTTTAAAATCCTTTCAAGAATTCAGAAAATAGATGCCTCGATATTAAAACCAGCACACAGCCCAAAATTCATGTGCAACTTCTGATCCACCAACACGCCCAAATCTTTATCTCAGCCCATATCCGTGTTTACATGTACACAATCCCAAATCCATGTACACCTCAAATATGTACACCACCTCAACTAGGAGCCTACCCTAAAATTCATGTGAATATCATAACCGCGAAGAAAGACACTTGCACATTAGATTATCGCAGAGGAGATACATTTAAAATACTTCATGTCAAATTTCTAATTAAATTTATTATTCACGTGATCTAAATGAAACAACTTTGAGCTTCGGCACAGCTCCAAACCGCAGACACCCCAAATACGTGAGAAATCCGTGTGCAACTCCAAATGCAAATAGATCCCCACAACTTCAAAACCGTGGACACACACCCGCTAATTCGATTATCTCAACATAATAATTTCAGACTTTCACAAGATGACAAAATCTGTGTAGAACGAGCCCCACAAATGAATGTGGGGGTTTCAGCGTGTTTGGGCTGCGCATGGATTTGGTGATGCGCACCAATTTGACGATGCACATGGATTTGGTGATGCGCACCAATTTAACGATGCACATGGATTTGGTGATATTCGCTGATCTGGGCTGCCTTTTCGATCATGGGATACACATAGATTTGGTGAGTTGACGGATCAAAATTTGCGTGCGGATTATTAATGTCGAGGCTGCCATTTTCTCAATTGCTTTGATTGATTGTTACTCAGGGAAAATCTGATGTACAAGTGGCGGAGTCCGTGGGTTTCGGGTTCGCACTGAATTGGCGATAGCACAATTTTATTTTTTGTCGTCAAATATGGGTTGTACACGGTCTTGTGGTTCATAAGGATCTGGGGTTGTGAATGGATTTAGGAGCGTTTTCTAATAAAGGGTTGCAAACTGTTTTAGGGGAGTGCTCCGATATCGGGGTGCGCACCTTTTTGGGGATAGCAAATTTAGGGTAGTTAGCGAATATGTGAGTCTCCACGTTTTTGTGAATAGCAAATTTAGGGTAGTTAGCGAATATGTGAGTCTCCACGTTTTTGTGAATAGCAAATTTAGGGTAGTTAGCGAATATGTGAGTCTCCACGTTTTTGTGAATAGCAAATTTAGGGTAGTTAGCGAATATGTGAGTCTCCACGTTTTTGTGAGTGCATATCGATTTGGTGACGGACGTTGGGATTTTGGGATACGTAGTGGTTTTTTCTGTTAAGACAGCTATTTTGTGTTTGGGTCATCTAATATGCCTGTGGGGTGCTCTCGTATTTGAGGATGTGCGCAGATTTGGGGGTGCGGACGGATTTTAGTGATCAGATATTAAGAGTGTAGTCTTCAATATGGGCTGCACACGGATTTGGGTTGACACGCAGATTTGGGTGTTTCGCCGATCTGCAAAAGGATTTTGGCTTTCTAACCTGGAGATGGTCATTTTCTGAATTGATTGAAATGTTTGCTTGTCTGGGATAATCCATTATGCATCTCGGGTGTCAGCGGGTTTGGGGAGCGCACCGATTTTGGGTTTGCGCAGATTTAGGGCTGCTTCGGCATATATGGGTGGCAACTGATTTGCGATACGAACAGATTTTGTGGAAATAGCGGATTTGGGGGTATATACAGATCTGGACTCTTTAGGAGAGTTTCCGCGAAGACGTGAGCACATTGATCGGTGGATTTGGAACCACATCCGTATTAGATGGTGCTTTCTGATTGGGAGGTTGCACAAGCTTAGGAATGTTTCAACCAATATGGGTGCACAGGACGTCAGTATGAATCTGGGGTGCACACGGGTGCCTGACGATTGGGGATGAGATCAGGATTAGGTAGGGGTCGGCGCAAATGGGTGCATATTAATTTGTTGGTGTCGGTCGATTTGGGGTTGTGGTGAATCTCAAAGTGAGACTCAGAGTGAATCTCCATACACACCGTCCCATCACAATTTCCCGGGGTCAGACACAGAGTGAATCTCCATCCACACCGTCCCATCACAAACTCTCGGGGTCAGACACAGAGTGAATCACCATCCACACCGGACCATCACAAAAACCCGGGGTCAGAGAGGAAGTGAATCTCCATACACACCGGCCCATCATACATTCCCGGGGTCAGACACAGAGTGAATCTCCATCCACACCTTCCCAACACAAAAGCCCGGGGTCAGACACAGAGTGAATCTCCATCCAAATCGTCCAAACACACTTTCCCGGGGCCAGACACAGGGTGAATCTCCATCCACACCGGCCCATCACAAAAAGCCGGGGTCAGACACAAAGTGAATGTCCATCCAAACGGTCCCATCATACTTTCCCTGGGTCAGACTCAGAGTGAATCTCCATCCACACCGTCCCATCACATAAGCCCGGGGTCAGACACAGAGTGAATCTCCATCCAAAACGTCCCATAAAAATTTCCCGGGGTGAGACATAGAGTGAATCTCCATCCACACCGTCCCATCACAATCTCCCGGGGTCAGACACAGAGTGAATCTCCCTCCACACAATCCCATCACAAAAGCCCGGGGTCAGGCACTGAGTGAACCTCCATCCAAACCGTCCCATCACACATTGCCGTGCTCAGACACAGAGTGAATCTCCTTCCACACCATCCCATCACAAATTCCGGGGGTCAGACACAGAGTGAATCTCCTTCCACACCATCCCATCACAAATTCCAGGGGTCAGACATACAGTGAATCTGCATCCACACCTTTCCATAACACACTCCCGGGTTCAGACACAGAGTGAATTTCCAAACACACCGTCCCATCACAAAATCCCGGGGTCAGACACAGTATGAATCTCCCTCCACACCGTCCATTCACAATAGACCGGGGTCAGACATAAAGTGAATCTCCATACACACCGACCCATCAGAAAAGCCCGGGGTCAGATAGAGATTGAATCTCCATCCAAACCGTCCCATCACTCATTGACGGGGTCAGACACAGAGTGAATCTCCTTCCACACCATCCTATCACAAATTCCAGGGGTCAGACATAGAGTGAATCTCATCCATCCCATCCTATCCCATTTTAAACCCCACGGGGTCAGACACTGAGAGAACCTCCATCCAAACCGTCTCATCACTCATTGACGGGGTCAGACACAGAGTGAATCTCCTTCCACACCATCCTATCACAAATTCCAGGGGTCAGACATAGAGTGAATCTGCATCCACACCTTTCCATCACATACTCCCGGGGTCAGACAAAGAGTAAAGCTCCCTTCTCACCGTCCCATCACAGACTCCCGGGGTCAGACACAGAGTGAATCTGCATCCAAACCGTCCCATCACACATTCCCTGGGTCAGACAGATATTGAATCTCCCTCCTCACCGTCCCATCACAAAAGCCCGGGGTCAGACACAGAGTGAATCTCCCTCCTCACCGTTCCATCACAAAAGCCCGGGGTCAGACACAGAGTGAATCTCAATCCAAACCGTCCCATCACACATTGCCGATGTCAGACACAGATTGAAACTCCTTCCACCCCGTCCAATCACAAATTCCGTGGTCAGACATAGAGTGAATCTGCATCCACACATTTCCATCACAAACTCCCGGGGTCAGAAACAGAGTGAATCTCCCTCCACACAGTCCCATCACACACTCCCGGGGTCTGACACAGAGTGAATCTCCATCCACACCGTCCCATCACAAAAGTGCGGGGTCAGACACAGAGTGAATCTGCATCCAAACGGTCCCATCACACTTTCACGGGGTCAGACACAGAGTGAATCTCCCTCCACACCATCCCATCACAAATTCCAGGGGTAAGACATAGAGTGAAACTGCATCCACACCTTTCCATCACACATTGCCGTGGTCAGACACAGAGTGAATCTCCTTCCACACCATCCCATCACAAATTCCAGGGGTGAGACATAGAGTGAATCTCCATCCACACCGTCCATCACAAACTCCCGGGGTCAGACACAGAGTGAATCTCCCTTCTCACCGTCCCAACACACACTCCCGGGGTCAGACACAGAGTGAATTTCCAATCACACCGTCCCATCACAAACTCCCGTGGTCAAGACTCAGTGTGAATCTCCCTCCACACCGTCCCATCACAATAGACCGGGGTCAGACACAAAGTGAATCTCCCTCCACACCGTCCCATCAGAAAAGCCCGGGGTCAGATAGAGATTGAATCTCCATCCAAACCGTCCCATCACACTTTCCCGGGGTCTGACACAGAGTGAATCTCCCTCTTCACCGTCCCATCACACACTCCTGGGGTCAGACTCAGAGTGAACCTCCATCCAAACCGTCCCATCACACGTCCCCGGGGTCAGACACAGAGTGAATCTCCCTCTTCACCGTCCCATCACAAAAGCACGGGTCAGTCACAGAGTGAATCTCCATCCAAACTGTCCCATCACACATTCCCGGGGTAAGACACAGAGTGAATCTCCATCCACACCGTCCCATCTTAAACCCCTCGGGGTCAGACACTGAGTGAACCTCCATCCAAACCGTCTAATCACACATTGCCGGGGTTAGACACAGAGTGAATCTCCTTCCACACCATCCTATCACAAATTCCAGGGGTCAGACACAGAGTGAATCTGCCTCCTCACCGTCCCATCACAAAAGCCCGGGGTCAGACACAGAGTGAATCTCCCTCTTCACCGTCCCATCACAAAAGCCCGGGGCAGTCACAGAGTGAATCTCCATCCACACCGTCCCATCACACATTGCCGGGTTCAGACACAGAGAGAATCTCCTTCCACACCATCCTATCACAAATTCCAGGGGTCAGACATAGAGTGAATCTGCATCCACACCTTTCCATCACATACTCCCGGGGTCAGACAAAGAGTAAAGCTCCCTTCTCATCGTCCAATCACAAAAGCCCGGGGTCAGACACAGAGTGAATCTGCTTCCAAACCGTCCCATCACACATTCCCTGGGTCAGACACAGAGTGAATCTCCCTCATCACCGTCCCATCACACACTGGCGGGGTCAGACACAAGGTGAATCTCCATTAACACCGGCCCATCACAAAAACCCTGGGTCAGACACACAGTGAATCTCCATACACACCGGCACATCACAAATTCAAGGGGTCAGACACAGAGTGAATCTCCCTCCACACCGTCCCATCACAAAAGCCCGGGGTCAGACACAGAGTGAATCTCCCTCCTCACCGTTCCATCACAAAAGCCCGGGGTCAGACACAGAGTGAATCTCCATCCAAACCGTCCCATCACACTTTGCCGATGTCAGACACAGATTGAAACTCCCTCCACACCGTCCATTCACAAATTCCGTGGTCAGACATAGAGTGAATCTGCAACCACACATTTCCATCACAAACTCCCGGGGTCAGAAACAGAGTGAATCTCCCTCCACACCGTCCCATCACACTCTCCCTGGGTCTGACACAGAGTGAATCTCCATCCACACCGTCCCATCACACATTCCCGGGGTCAGACACAGAGTGAATCTCCATCCACACCGTCCCATCACAAACTCCCGGGGTCAGACACAGAGTGAATCTCCATTCAGACCTTCCCATCACAAAAGCCCGGGGTCAGACACAGAGTGAATCTACATCCAAAACGCCCCTTAACACTTCCCCGCGGTCAGACACAGAGTGAATCCCCATCCAAACCGTCCCATCACAATCTCCCGGGGTCAGACACAGAGTGAATCTCCCTCCACACAAACCCATCACAAAAACCTGGGGTCAGACACTGAGTGAACCTCCATCCAAACCGTCCCATCACACAATGCCGTGGTCAGACACAGAGTGAATCTCCTTCCACATCATCCCATCACAAATTCCAGTGGTCAGACATAGAGTGAATCTGCATCCACACCTTTCCATCACAAACTCCCGGTCTCAGACAAAGAGTAAATCTCCCTCCTCACCGTCCCATCACACACTCCCGGCGACAGGCACAGAATGAATCTGCATCCAATCCGTCCCATCACACGTTCCCGTGGTCAGACACAGAGTGAATCTCTCTCCTCACCGACCCATCACACACTCCCGGGGTCAGACACAGAGTGAATTTCCAAACACACCGTCCCATCACACACTCCCGGGGTCAGACACAGAGTGAATCTCCCTACTCACCGTCCCATCACAAAAGCCCGGGGTCAGACACAGAGTGAATCTCCCTCCACACCGTCCCATCACAAAAGCCCGGGGTCAGACAGATATTGAATCTCCCTCCTCACCGTCCCATCACAAAAGCCCGGGGTCAGACACAGAGTGAATCTGTATCCAAACCGTCCCATCACACATTCCCTGGGTCAGACACAGAGTGAATCTACCTCATCACCGTCCCATCACACACTGGCGGGGTCAGACACAAGGTGAATCTCCATTAACACCGGCCCATCACAAAAACCCTGGGTCAGACACAAAGTGAATCTCCATACACACCGGCCCATCACAAACACAAGGGGTCAGACAGATATTGAATCTCCCTCCTCACCGTCCCATCACAAAAGCCCGGGGTCAGACACAGAGTGAATCTCCCTCCTCACCGTCCCATCACAAAAGCCCGGGGTCAGACACAGAGTGAATCTCCCTCCTCACCGTTCCATCACAAAAGCCCGGGGTCAGACACAGAGTGAATCTCCATCCAAACCGTCCCATCACACATTGCCGATGTCAGACACAGATTGAAACTCCCTCCACACCGTCCATTCACAAATTCCGTGGTCAGACATAGAGTGAATCTGCAACCACACATTTCCATCACAAACTCTCGGGGTCAGAAAAAGAGTGAATCTCCCTCCACACCGTCCATTCACACTCTCCCGGGGTCTGGCACAGAGTGAATCTCCATCCACACCGTCCCATCACACTTTCCCGCGGTCAGACACAGAGTGAATCTCCATCCACACCGTCCCATCACAAACTCCCGGGGTCAGACACAGAGTGAATCTCCATCCAGACCTTCCCATCACAAAAACCCGGGGTCAGACACAAAGTGAATGTCCATCCAAACCGTCCCATCATACTTTCCCTGGGTCAGACTCAGAGTGAATCTCCATCCACACCGGCCCATCACAAAAACCCGGGGTCAGACACAAAGTGAATCTCCATACACACCGGCCCATCACAAACTCAAGGGGTCAGACACAGAGTGAATCTCCCTCCACACCGTCCCATCACAAAAGCCCGGGGTCAGACAGATATTGAATCTCCCTCCTCACCGTCCCATCATAAAAGCCCGGGGTCAGACACAGAGTGAATCTGCATCCAAACCGTCCCATCACACATTCCCTGGGTCAGACACAGAGTGAATCTCCCTCATCACCGTCCCATCACACACTGGCGGGGTCAGACACAAGGTGAATCTCCATTAACACCGGCCCATCACAAAAACCCTGGGTCAGACACAGAGTGAATATCCCTCCTCACCGTTCCATCACAAAAGCCCGGGGTCAGACACAGAGTGAATCTCCCTCCTCACCGTTCCATCACAAAAGCCCGGGGTCAGACACAGAGCGAATCTCCATCCAAACCGTCCCATCACACATTGCCGATGTCAGACACAGATTGAAACTCCCTCCACACCGTCCATTCACAAATTCCGTGGTCAGACATAGAGTGAATCTGCAACCACACATTTCCATCACAAACTCCCGGGGTCAGAAACAGAGTGAATCTCCCTCCACACCGTCCCATCACACTCTCCCGGGGTCTGACACAGAGTGAATCTCCATCCATACCGTCCCATCACACATTCCCGGGGTCAGACACAGAGTGAATCTCCATCCACTCCGTCCCATCACAAACTCCCGGGGTCAGACACAGAGTGAATCTCCATTCAGACCTTCCCATCACAAAAGCCCGGGGTCAGACACAGAGTGAATCTACATCCAAAACGCCCCTTAACACATCCCCGCGGTCAGACACAGAGTGAATCCCCATCCAAACCGTCCCATAACAATCTCCCGGGGTCAGACACAGAGTGAATCTCCCTCCACACAAACCCATCACAAAAGCCTGGGGTCAGACACTGAGTGAACCTCCATCTAAACCGTCCCATCACACAATGCCGTGGTCAGACACAGAGTGAATCTCCTTCCACATCATACCATCACAAATTCCAGTGGTCAGACAAAGAGTGAATCTGCATCCGCACCTTTCCATCACAAACTCCCGGGGTCAGACAAAGAGTAAATCTCCCTCCTCACCGTTCCATCACACACTCCCGGCGACAGGCACAGAGTGAATCTGCATCCAATCCGTCCCATCACACGTTCCCGTGGTCAGACACAGAGTGAATCTCCCTCCTCACCGACCCATCACACACTCCCGGGGTCAGACACAGAGGGAACCTCCATCCACACCGGCCCATCACGAACTCACGGGGTCAGACACAAGGTGAATCTCCATTAACACCGGCCCATCACAAAAACCCTGGGTCAGACACAAAGTGAATCTCCATACACACCGGCCCATCACAAACTCAAGGGGTCAGACACAGAGTGAATCTCCCTCCACACCGTCCCATCACAAAAGCCCGGGGTCAGACAGATATTGAATCTCCCTCCTCACCGTCCCATCACAAAAGCCCGGGGTCAGACAGAGAGTGAATCTCCATCCAGACCTTCCCATCACAAAAACCCGGGGTCAGACACAAAGTGAATGTCCATCCAAACCGTCCCATCATACTTTCCCTGGGTCAGACTCAGAGTGATTCTCCATCCACACCGTCCCATCACAAAAGCCAGGGGTCAGAAACAGAGTGAAACTACATCCAAAACGCCCCATAACACTTCCCCGCGGTCAGACACAGAGTGAATCCCCATCCAAACCGTCCCATCACAATCTCCCGGGGTCATACACAGAGTGAATCTCCATCCACACAAACCCATCACAAAAGCCTGGGGTCAGACACTGAGTGAACCTCCATCCAAACCGTCCCATCACACAATGCCGTGGTCAGACACAGAGTGAATCTCCTTCCACATCATCCCATCACAAATTCCACTGGTCAGACATAGAGTGAATCTGCATCCACACCTTTCCATCACACACTCCCGGCGTCAGGCACAGAGTGAATCTGCATCCAATCCGTCCCATCACACGTTCCCGTGGTCAGACACAGAGTGAATCTCCCTCCTCACCGACCCATCACACACTCCCGGGGTCAGACACAGAGTGAATTTCCAAACACACCGTCCCATCACACAATGCCGTGGTCAGACTCAGAGTAAATCTCCTTCCACATCATCCCATCACAAATTCCAGTGGTCAGACATAGAGTGAATCTGCATCCGCACCTTTCCATCACAAACTCCCGGGGTCAGACAAAGAGGAAATCTCCCTCCTCACCGTTCCATCACACACTTCCGGCGACAGGCACAGAGTGAATCTGCATCCAATCCGTCCCATCACACGTTCCCGTGGTCAGACACAGAGTGAATCTCCCTCCTCACCGACCCATCACACACTCCCGGGGTCAGACACAGAGGGAATCTCCTTCCACACCTTCCCATCACGAACTCACGGGGTCAGACTCAGAGTGAATCTCCCTACTCACCGTCCCATCACAAAAGCCCGGGGTCAGACACAGAGTGAATCTCCCTCCACACCGTCCCATCACAAAAGCCCGGGGTCAGACAGATATTGAATCTCCCTCCTCACCGTCCCATCAGAAAAGCCCGGTGTCAGACACAGAGTGAATCTGCATCCAAACCGTCCCATCACACATTCCCTGGGTCAGACACAGAGTGAATCTCCCTCATCACCGTCCCATCACACACTGGCGGGGTCAGACACAAGTTGAATCTCCATTAACACCGGCCCATCACAAAAACCCTGGGTCAGACACAAAGTGAATCTCCATACACACCGGCCCATCACAAACTCAAGGGGTCAGACACAGAGTGAATCTCCCTCCACACCGTCCCATCAGAAAAGCCCGGGGTCAGACAGATATTGAATCTCCCTCCTCACCGTCCCATCACAAAAGCCCGGGGTCAGACACAGAGTGAATCTCCCTCCTCACCGTTCCATCACAAAAGCCCGGGGTCAGACACAGAGTGAATCTCCATCCAAACCGTCCCATCACACATTGCCGATGTCAGACACAGATTGAAACTCCCTCCACACCGTCCATTCACAAATTCCGTGGTCAGACATAGAGTGAATCTGCAACCACACATTTTCATCACAAACTCCCGGGGTCAGAAACAGAGTGAATCTCCATCCACACCGTCCCATCACACTCTCCCGGGGTCTGACACAGAGTGAATCTCCATCCACACCGTCCCATCACACTTTCCCGGGGTCAGACACAGAGTGAATCTCCATCCACACCGTCCCATCACAAACTCCCGGGGTCAGACACAGAGTGAATCTGCATCCACATCATCCCATCACAAATTCCACTGGTCAGACATAGAGTGAATCTGCATCCACACCTTTCCATCACACACTCCCGGCGTCAGGCACAGAGTGAATCTGCATCCAATCCGTCCCATCACACGTTCCCGTGGTCAGACACAGAGTGAATCTCCCTCCTCACCGACCCATCACACACTCCCGGGGTCAGACACAGAGTGAATTTCCAAACACACCGTCCCATCACACACTCCCGGGGTCAGACACAGAGGGAATCTCCATCCACACCGGCCCATCACGAACTCACGGGGTCAGACACAGAGTGAATCTGCCTACTCACCGTCCCATCACAAAAGCCCGGGGTCAGACACAGAGTGAATCTCCCTCCACACCGTCCCATCACAAAAGCCCGGGGTCAGACAGATATTGAATCTCCCTCCTCACCGTCCCATCACAAAAGCCCGGGGTCAGACACAGAGTGAATCTCCATCCTCACCGTCCCATCACAAAAGCCCGGGGTCAGACACAGAGTGAATCTCCATCCAAACCGTCCCATCACACATTGCCGATGTCAGTCACAGAGTGAATCTCCCTCCACACAATCCCATCACAAAAGCCCGGGGTCAGACACTCAGTGAACCTGCATCCGAACCGTCCCATCACACATTGCCCGGGGTCAGACACAGAGTGAATCTCCTTCCACACCATCCCATCACAAATTCCAGGGGTGAGACATAGAGTGAATCTCCATCCACACCGTCCATCACAACCTCACGGGGTCAGACACAGAGTGAATCTCCCTCCACACAATCCCATCACAAAAGCCCGGGGTCAGACACTGAGTGAATCTCCTTCCACACCATCCCATCACAAATTCCAGGGGTCAGACATAGAGTGAATCTGCATCCACACCTTTCCATCACAAACTCCCGGGGTCAGACAAAGAGTAAATCTCCCTCCTCACCGTCCCATCACACACTCCTGGCGTCAGGAACAGAGTGAATCTGCATCCAAACCGTCCCATCACAATCTCCCGGGGTCCGACACAGAGTGAATCTCCATCCACACAAACCCATCACAAAAGCCTGGGGTCAGACACTGAGTGAACCTCCATCCAAACCGTCCCATCACACAATGCCGTGGTCAGACACAGAGTGAATCTCCTTCCACATCATCCCATCACAAATTCCTCTGGTCAGACATAGAGTGAATCTGCATCCACACCTTTCCATCACAAACTCCCGGGGTCAGACAAAGAGTAAATCTCCCTCCTCACCGTCCCATCACACACTGCCGGCGTCAGGCACAGAGTGAATCTGCATCCAATCCGTCCCATCACACGTTCCCGTGGTCAAACACAGAGTGAATCTCCCTCCTCACCGACCCATCACACACTCCCGGGGTCAGACACAGAGTGAATTTCCAAACACACCGTCCCATCACAAAAGCCCGGGGTCAGACACAGAGTGAATCTCCCTCCACACCGTCCCATCACAAAAGCCCGGGGTCAGACAGATATTGAATCTCCCTCCTCACCGTCCCATCACAAAAGCCCGGGGTCAGACACAGAGTGAATCTCCATCCTCACCGTCCCATCACAAAAGCCCGGGGTCAGACACAGAGTGAATCTCCATCCAAACCGTCCCATCACACATTGCCGATGTCAGACACAGATTGAAACTCCCTCCACCCCGTCCAATCGCAAATTCCGTGGTCAGACCTAGAGTGAATCTGCATCCACACATTTCCATCAAAAATTCCCGGGGTCAGAAACAAAGTGATTCTTCCTCCACACCGTCCCATCACACACTCCCGGGGTCTGACACAGAGTGAATCTCCATCCACACCGTCCCATCACAATAGACGGGGTCAGACACAAAGTGAATCTCCCTCCACACCGTCCCATCAGAAAAGCCCGGGGTCAGATAGAGATTGAATCTCCATCCAAACTGTCCCATCACACGTTCCCTGGGTCTGACACAGAGTGAATCTCCCTCTTCACCGTCCCATCACACACTCCTGGGGTCAGACTCACTGTGAACCTCCATCCAAACCGTCCCATCACACATTGCCGATGTCAGACACAGATTGAAACTCCCTCCACACCGTCCATTCACAAATTCCGTGGTCAGACATAGAGTGAATCTGCAACCACACATTTCCATCACAAACTCCCGGGGTCAGAAACAGAGTGAATCTCCCTCCACACCGTCCCATCACACTCTCCCGGGGTCTGACACAGAGTGAATCTCCATCCATACCGTCCCATCACACATTCCCGGGGTCAGACACAGAGTGAATCTCCATCCACTCCGTCCCATCACAAACTCCCGGGGTCAGACACAGAGTGAATCTCCATTCAGACCTTCCCATCACAAAAGCCCGGGGTCAGACACAGAGTGAATCTACATCCAAAACGCCCCTTAACACATCCCCGCGGTCAGACACAGAGTGAATCCCCATCCAAACCGTCCCATAACAATCTCCCGGGGTCAGACACAGAGTGAATCTCCCTCCACACAAACCCATCACAAAAGCCTGGGGTCAGACACTGAGTGAACCTCCATCTAAACCGTCCCATCACACAATGCCGTGGTCAGACACAGAGTGAATCTCCTTCCACATCATCCCATCACAAATTCCTGTGGTCAGACAAAGAGTGAATCTGCATCCGCACCTTTCCATCACAAACTCCCGGGGTCAGACAAAGAGTAAATCTCCCTCCTCACCGTTCCATCACACACTCCCGGCGACAGGCACAGAGTGAATCTGCATCCAATCCGTCCCATCACACGTTCCCGTGGTCAGACACAGAGTGAATCTCCCTCCTCACCGACCCATCACACACTCCCGGGGTCAGACACAGAGGGAACCTCCATCCACACCGGCCCATCACGAACTCACGGGGTCAGACACAAGGTGAATCTCCATTAACACCGGCCCATCACAAAAACCCTGGGTCAGACACAAAGTGAATCTCCATACACACCGGCCCATCACAAACTCAAGGGGTCAGACACAGAGTGAATCTCCCTCCACACCGTCCCATCACAAAAGCCCGGGGTCAGACAGATATTGAATCTCCCTCCTCACCGTCCCATCACAAAAGCCCGGGGTCAGACAGAGAGTGAATCTCCATCCAGACCTTCCCATCACAAAAACCCGGGGTCAGACACAAAGTGAATGTCCATCCAAACCGTCCCATCATACTTTCCCTGGGTCAGACTCAGAGTGATTCTCCATCCACACCGTCCCATCACAAAAGCCAGGGGTCAGAAACAGAGTGAAACTACATCCAAAACGCCCCATAACACTTCCCCGCGGTCAGACACAGAGTGAATCCCCATCCAAACCGTCCCATCACAATCTCCCGGGGTCATACACAGAGTGAATCTCCATCCACACAAACCCATCACAAAAGCCTGGGGTCAGACACTGAGTGAACCTCCATCCAAACCGTCCCATCACACAATGCCGTGGTCAGACACAGAGTGAATCTCCTTCCACATCATCCCATCACAAATTCCACTGGTCAGACATAGAGTGAATCTGCATCCACACCTTTCCATCACACACTCCCGGCGTCAGGCACAGAGTGAATCTGCATCCAATCCGTCCCATCACACGTTCCCGTGGTCAGACACAGAGTGAATCTCCCTCCTCACCGACCCATCACACACTCCCGGGGTCAGACACAGAGTGAATTTCCAAACACACCGTCCCATCACACAATGCCGTGGTCAGACTCAGAGTAAATCTCCTTCCACATCATCCCATCACAAATTCCAGTGGTCAGACATAGAGTGAATCTGCATCCGCACCTTTCCATCACAAACTCCCGGGGTCAGACAAAGAGGAAATCTCCCTCCTCACCGTTCCATCACACACTTCCGGCGACAGGCACAGAGTGAATCTGCATCCAATCCGTCCCATCACACGTTCCCGTGGTCAGACACAGAGTGAATCTCCCTCCTCACCGACCCATCACACACTCCCGGGGTCAGACACAGAGGGAATCTCCTTCCACACCTTCCCATCACGAACTCACGGGGTCAGACTCAGAGTGAATCTCCCTACTCACCGTCCCATCACAAAAGCCCGGGGTCAGACACAGAGTGAATCTCCCTCCACACCGTCCCATCACAAAAGCCCGGGGTCAGACAGATATTGAATCTCCCTCCTCACCGTCCCATCAGAAAAGCCCGGTGTCAGACACAGAGTGAATCTGCATCCAAACCGTCCCATCACACATTCCCTGGGTCAGACACAGAGTGAATCTCCCTCATCACCGTCCCATCACACACTGGCGGGGTCAGACACAAGTTGAATCTCCATTAACACCGGCCCATCACAAAAACCCTGGGTCAGACACAAAGTGAATCTCCATACACACCGGCCCATCACAAACTCAAGGGGTCAGACACAGAGTGAATCTCCCTCCACACCGTCCCATCAGAAAAGCCCGGGGTCAGACAGATATTGAATCTCCCTCCTCACCGTCCCATCACAAAAGCCCGGGGTCAGACACAGAGTGAATCTCCCTCCTCACCGTTCCATCACAAAAGCCCGGGGTCAGACACAGAGTGAATCTCCATCCAAACCGTCCCATCACACATTGCCGATGTCAGACACAGATTGAAACTCCCTCCACACCGTCCATTCACAAATTCCGTGGTCAGACATAGAGTGAATCTGCAACCACACATTTTCATCACAAACTCCCGGGGTCAGAAACAGAGTGAATCTCCATCCACACCGTCCCATCACACTCTCCCGGGGTCTGACACAGAGTGAATCTCCATCCACACCGTCCCATCACACTTTCCCGGGGTCAGACACAGAGTGAATCTCCATCCACACCGTCCCATCACAAACTCCCGGGGTCAGACACAGAGTGAATCTGCATCCACATCATCCCATCACAAATTCCACTGGTCAGACATAGAGTGAATCTGCATCCACACCTTTCCATCACACACTCCCGGCGTCAGGCACAGAGTGAATCTGCATCCAATCCGTCCCATCACACGTTCCCGTGGTCAGACACAGAGTGAATCTCCCTCCTCACCGACCCATCACACACTCCCGGGGTCAGACACAGAGTGAATTTCCAAACACACCGTCCCATCACACACTCCCGGGGTCAGACACAGAGGGAATCTCCATCCACACCGGCCCATCACGAACTCACGGGGTCAGACACAGAGTGAATCTGCCTACTCACCGTCCCATCACAAAAGCCCGGGGTCAGACACAGAGTGAATCTCCCTCCACACCGTCCCATCACAAAAGCCCGGGGTCAGACAGATATTGAATCTCCCTCCTCACCGTCCCATCACAAAAGCCCGGGGTCAGACACAGAGTGAATCTCCATCCTCACCGTCCCATCACAAAAGCCCGGGGTCAGACACAGAGTGAATCTCCATCCAAACCGTCCCATCACACATTGCCGATGTCAGTCACAGAGTGAATCTCCCTCCACACAATCCCATCACAAAAGCCCGGGGTCAGACACTCAGTGAACCTGCATCCGAACCGTCCCATCACACATTGCCCGGGGTCAGACACAGAGTGAATCTCCTTCCACACCATCCCATCACAAATTCCAGGGGTGAGACATAGAGTGAATCTCCATCCACACCGTCCATCACAACCTCACGGGGTCAGACACAGAGTGAATCTCCCTCCACACAATCCCATCACAAAAGCCCGGGGTCAGACACTGAGTGAATCTCCTTCCACACCATCCCATCACAAATTCCAGGGGTCAGACATAGAGTGAATCTGCATCCACACCTTTCCATCACAAACTCCCGGGGTCAGACAAAGAGTAAATCTCCCTCCTCACCGTCCCATCACACACTCCTGGCGTCAGGAACAGAGTGAATCTGCATCCAAACCGTCCCATCACAATCTCCCGGGGTCCGACACAGAGTGAATCTCCATCCACACAAACCCATCACAAAAGCCTGGGGTCAGACACTGAGTGAACCTCCATCCAAACCGTCCCATCACACAATGCCGTGGTCAGACACAGAGTGAATCTCCTTCCACATCATCCCATCACAAATTCCTCTGGTCAGACATAGAGTGAATCTGCATCCACACCTTTCCATCACAAACTCCCGGGGTCAGACAAAGAGTAAATCTCCCTCCTCACCGTCCCATCACACACTGCCGGCGTCAGGCACAGAGTGAATCTGCATCCAATCCGTCCCATCACACGTTCCCGTGGTCAAACACAGAGTGAATCTCCCTCCTCACCGACCCATCACACACTCCCGGGGTCAGACACAGAGTGAATTTCCAAACACACCGTCCCATCACAAAAGCCCGGGGTCAGACACAGAGTGAATCTCCCTCCACACCGTCCCATCACAAAAGCCCGGGGTCAGACAGATATTGAATCTCCCTCCTCACCGTCCCATCACAAAAGCCCGGGGTCAGACACAGAGTGAATCTCCATCCTCACCGTCCCATCACAAAAGCCCGGGGTCAGACACAGAGTGAATCTCCATCCAAACCGTCCCATCACACATTGCCGATGTCAGACACAGATTGAAACTCCCTCCACCCCGTCCAATCGCAAATTCCGTGGTCAGACCTAGAGTGAATCTGCATCCACACATTTCCATCAAAAATTCCCGGGGTCAGAAACAAAGTGATTCTTCCTCCACACCGTCCCATCACACACTCCCGGGGTCTGACACAGAGTGAATCTCCATCCACACCGTCCCATCACAAAAGTGCGATGTCAGACACAGAGTGAATCTCCATCCACACTGTCCCATCACAAAAGTGCGGGGTCAGACACAGTGTGAATCTCCATCCAAACGGTCCCATCACACTTTCCCGGTGTCAGACACAGAGTGAATCTCCCTCCACACAATCCCATCACAAAAGCCCGGGGTCAGACACTCAGTGAACCTGCATCCAAACCGTCCCATCACACATTGCCCGGGGTCAGACACAGAGTGAATCTCCTTCCACACCATCCCATCACAAATTCCAGGGGTGAGACATAGAGTGAATCTGCATCCACACCGTCCATCACAAACTCACGGGGTCAGACACAGAGTGAATCTCCCTCCACACAATCCCATCACAAAAGCCCGGGGTCAGACACTGAGTGAATCTCCTTCCACACCATCCCATCACAAATTCCAGGGGTCAGACATAGAGTGAATCTGCATCCACACCTTTCCATCACAAACTCCCGGGGTCAGACAAAGAGTAAATCTCCCTCCTCACCGTCCCATCACACACTCCTGGCGTCAGGAACAGAGTGAATCTGCATCCAAACCGTCCCATCACACGTTCCCGGGGTCAGACACAGAGTGAATCTCCCTCCTCACCGTCGCAACACACACTCCCGGGGTCTGACACAGAGTGAATTTCCAATCACACCGTCCCATCACAATCTCCCGGGGTCAGACACAGTGTGAATCTCCCTCCACACCGTCCCATCACAATAGACGGGGTCAGACACAAAGTGAATCTCCCTCCACACCGTCCCATCAGAAAAGCCCGGGGTCAGATAGAGATTGAATCTCCATCCAAACTGTCCCATCACACGTTCCCTGGGTCTGACACAGAGTGAATCTCCCTCTTCACCGTCCCATCACACACTCCTGGGGTCAGACTCACTGTGAACCTCCATCCAAACCGTCCCATCACACGTTCCCGGGGTCAGACACAGAGTGAATCTCCCTCTTCACCGTCCCATCACAAAAGCCCGGGTCAGTCACAGAGTGAATCTCCATCCAAACTGTCCCATCACACATTCCCGGGGTAAGACACAGAGTGAATCTCCATCCACACCGTCCCATCTTAAACCCCTCGGGGTCAGACACTGAGTGAACCTCCATCCAAACCGTCTCATCACACATTGCCGGGGTCAGACACAGAGTGAATCTCCTTCCACACCATCCTATCACAAATTCCAGGGGTCAGACACAGAGTGAAAATGCCTCCTCACCGTCCCATCACAAAAGCCCGTGGTCAGACACAGAGTGAATCTCCCTCCTCACCGTCCCATCACATAAGCCCGGGGTCAGACACAGAGTGAATCTCCCTCCTCACCGTCCCATCACACACTCCCGGCGTCAGGAACAGAGTGAATCTGCATCCAAACCGTCCCATCACACGTTCCCGGGGTCAGACACAGAGTGAATCTCCCTCCTCACCGTCCCATCACATATGCCCGGGGTCAGACACAGAGTGAATCTCCCTCCTCACCGTCCCGTCACACACTCCCGGCGTCAGGAACAGAGTGAATCTGCATCCAAACCGTCCCATCACACGTTCCCGGGGTCAGACACAGAGTGAATCTCCCTCCTCACCGTCCCAACACACACTCCCGGGGTCAGACACAGAGTGAATTTCCAATCACACCGTCCCATCACAAACTCACGGGGTCAGACACAGTGTGAATCTCCCTGCACAACGTCCAATCACAATAGACCGGGGTCAGACACAAAGTGAATCTCCATACACACCGGCCCATCAGAAAAGCCCGGTGTCAGATAGAGATTGAATCTCCATCCAAACCGTCCCATCACACTTTCCCGGGGTCTGACACAGAGTGAATCTCCCTCTTCACCGTCCCATCACACACTCCTGTGGTCAGACTCGGAGTGAACCTCCATCCAAACCGTCTCATCACACGTTCCCGTGGTCAGACACAGAGTGAATCTCCATCCACACAGTCCCATCTTAAACCCCTCGGGGTCAGACACTGAGTGAACCTCCATCCAAACCGTCTCATCACACATTGCCGGGGTCAGACACAGAGTGATTCTCCTTCCACACCATCCTATCACAAATTCCAGGAGTCAGACATAGAGTGAATATGCATCCACACCTTTCCATCACATACTCCCGGGGTCAGACAAAGAGTAAAGCTCCCTTCTCATCGTCCAATCACAGACTCCCAGGGTCAGACACAGAGTGAAACTCCATCCAAACCGTCCCATCACACATTGCCGATGTCAGACACAGATGGAAACTCCCTCCACACCGTCCATTCACAAATTCCGTGGTCAGACATAGAGTGAAACTGCAACCACACATTTCCATCACAAACTCCCGGGGTCAGAAACAGAGTTAATCTCCCTCCACACCGTCCCATCACACACTCCCGGGGTCTGACACAGAGTATATCTCCATCCACACCGTCCCATCACACTTTCCAGGGGTCAGACACAGAGTGAATCTCCCTCCTCACCGTTCCATCACAGAAGCCCGGGGTCAGACACAGAGTGAATCTACATCCAAACCGTCCCATTACACATTGCCGATGTCAGTCACAGATTGAAACTCCCTCCACACCGTCCATTCACAAATTCCGTGGTCAGACATAGAGTGAATCTGCAACCACACCGTCCCATCACACTCTCCCGGTGTCTGACACAGAGTGAATCTCCATCCACACCGTCCCATCACACATTCCCGGGGTCAGACACAGAGTGAATCTCCATCCACACCGTCCCATCACAAACTCCCGGGGTCAGACACAGAGTGAATCTCCATTCAGACCTACCCATCACAAAAGCCCGGGGTCAGACACAGAGTGAATCTACATCCAAAACGCCCCTTAACACTTCCCCGCGGTCAGACACAGAGTGAATCCCCATCCAAACCGTCCCATCACAATCTCCCGGGGTCAGACACAGAGTGAATCTCCCTCCACACAAACCCATCACAAAAGCCTGGGGTCAGACACTGAGTGAACCTCCATCTAAACCGTCCCATCACACAATGCCGTGGTCAGACACAGAGTAAATCTCCTTCCACATCATCCCATCACAAATTCCAGTGGTCAGACATAGAGTGAATCTGCATCCGCACCTTTCCATCACAAACTCCCGGGGTCAGACAAAGAGTAAATCTCCCTCCTCACCGTTCCATCACACACTTCCGGCGACAGGCATAGAGTGAATCTGCATCCAATCCGTCCCATCACACGTTCCCGTGGTCAGACACAGAGTGAATCTCCCTCCTCACCGACCCATCACAGAAGCCCGGGGTCAGACACAGAGTGAATCTCCATCCAAACCGTCCCATCACACATTGCCGATGTCAGACACAGATTGAAACTCCCTCCACACCGTCCATTCACAAATTCCGTGGTCAGACATAGAGTGAATCTGCAACCACACCGATCCATCACACTCTCCCGGTGTCTGACGCAGAGTGAATCTCCATCCACACCGTCCCATCAAACATTCCCGGGGTCAGACACAGAGTGAATCTCCATCCACACCGTCCCATCACAAACTCCCGGGGTCAGACACAGAGTGAATCTCCATTCAGACCTACCCATCACAAAAGCCCGGGGTCAGACACAGAGTGAATCTACATCTAAAACGCCCCTTAACACTTCCCCGCGGTCAGACACAGAGTGAATCCCCATCCAAACCGTCCCATCACAATCTCCCGGGGTCAGACACAGAGTGAATCTCCCTCCACACAAACCCATCACAAAAGCCTGGGGTCAGACACTGAGTGAACCTCCATCTAAACCGTCCCATCACACAATGCCGTGGTCAGACACAGAGTAAATCTCCTTCCACATCATCCCATCACAAATTCCAGTGGTCAGACATAGAGTGAATCTGCATCCGCACCTTTCCATCACAAACTCCCGGGGTCAGACAAAGAGTAAATCTCCCTCCTCACCGTTCCATCACACACTTCCGGCGACAGGCACAGAGTGAATCTGCATCCAATCCGTCCCATCACACGTTCCCGTGGTCAGACACAGAGTGAATCTCCCTCCTCACCGACCCATCACACACTCCCGGGGTCAGACACAGAGGGAATCTCCTTCCACACCTTCACATCACGAACTCACGGGGTCAGACTCAGAGTGAATCTCCCTCCACACCGTCCCATCACAAAAGCCCGGGGTCAGACAGATATTGAATCTCCCTCCTCACCGTCCCATCAGAAAAGCCCGGTGTCAGACACAGAGTGAATCTGCATCCAAACCGTCCCATCACACATTCCCTGGGTCAGACCCAGAGTGAATCTCCCTCATCACCGTCCCATCACACACTGGCGGGGTCAGACACAAGTTGAATCTCCATTAACACCGGCCCATCACAAAAACCCTGGGTCAGACACAAAGTGAATCTCCATACACACCGGCCCATCACAAACTCAAGGGGTCAGACACAGAGTGAATCTCCCTCCACACCGTCCCATCAGAAAAGCCCGGGGTCAGACAGATATTGAATCTCCCTCCTCACCGTCCCATCACAAAAGCCCGGGGTCAGACACAGAGTGAATCTCCCTCCTCACCGTTCCATCACAAAAGCCCGGGGTCAGACACAGATTGAAACTCCCTCCACACCGTCCATTCACAAATTCCGTGGTCAGACATAGAGTGAATCTGCAACCACACATTTTCATCACAAACTCCCGGGGTCAGAAACAGAGTGAATCTCCCTCCACACCGTCCCATCACACTCTCCCGGGGTCTGACACAGAGTGAATCTCCATCCACACCGTCCCATCACACTTTCCCGGGGTCAGACACAGAGTGAATCTCCATCCACACCGTCCCATCACAAACTCCCGGGGTCAGACACAGAGTGAATCTCCATCCAGACCTTCCCATCACAAAAACCCGGGGTCAGACACAAAGTGAATGTCCATCAAAACCGTCCCATCATACTTTCCCTGGGTCAGACTCAGAGTGATTCTCCATCCACACCGTCCCATCACAAAAGCCCGGGGTCAGACACAGAGTGAATCTACATCCAAAACGCCCCTTAACACTTCCCCGCGGTCAGACACAGAGTGAATCCCCATCCAAACCGTCCCATCACAATCTCCCGGGGTCAGACACAGAGTGAATCTCCATCCACACAAACCCATCACAAAAGCCTGGGGTCAGACACTGAGTGAACCTCCATCCAAACCGTCCCATCACACAATGCCGTGGTCAGACACACAGTGAATCTCCTTCCACATCATCCCATCACAAATTCCACTGGTCAGACATAGAGTGAATCTGCATCCACACCTTTCCATCAAACATTCCCGGGGTCAGACACAGAGTGAATCTCCATCCACACCGTCCCATCACAGAAGCCCGGGGTCAGACACAGAGTGAATCTCCATCCAAACCGTCCCATCACACATTGCCGATGTCAGACACAGATTGAAACTCCCTCCACACCGTCCATTCACAAATTCCGTGGTCAGACATAGAGTGAATCTGCAACCACACCGTTCCATCACACTCTCCCGGTGTCTGACGCAGAGTGAATCTCCATCCACACCGTCCCATCAAACATTCCCGGGGTCAGACACAGAGTGAATCTCCATCCACACCGTCCCATCACAAACTCCCGGGGTCAGACACAGAGTGAATCTCCATTCAGACCTACCCATCACAAAAGCCCGGGGTCAGACACAGAGTGAATCTACATCCACACTGTCCCATCACAAAAGTGCGGGGTCAGACACAGAGTGAATCTCCCTCCTCACCGTCCCATCACATAAGCCCGGGGTCAGACACAGAGTGAATCTCCCTCCTCACCGTCCCATCACACACTCCCGGCGTCAGGAACAGAGTGAATCTGCATCCAAACCGTCCCATCACACGTTCCCGGGGTCAGACACAGAGTGAATCTCCCTCCTCACCGTCCCATCACATATGCCCGGGGTCAGACACAGAGTGAATCTCCCTCCTCACCGTCCCGTCACACACTCCCGGCGTCAGACACAGAGTGAATTTCCAATCACACCGTCCCATCACAAACTCACGGGGTCAGACACAGTGTGAATCTCCCTGCACAACGTCCAATCACAATAGACCGGGGTCAGACACAAAGTGAATCTCCATACACACCGGCCCATCAGAAAAGCCCGGTGTCAGATAGAGATTGAATCTCCATCCAAACCGTCCCATCACACGTTCCCGGGGTCTGACACAGAGTGAATCTCCCTCTTCACCGTCCCATCACACACTCCTGTGGTCAGACTCGGAGTGAACCTCCATCCAAACCGTCTCATCACACGTTCCCGTGGTCAGACACAGAGTGAATCTCCATCCACACAGTCCCATCTTAAACCCCTCGGGGTCAGACACTGAGTGAACCTCCATTCAAACCGTCTCATCACACATTGCCGGGGTCAGACACAGAGTGATTCTCCTTCCACACCATCCTATCACAAATTCCAGGAGTCAGACATAGAGTGAATATGCATCCACACCTTTCCATCACATACTCCCGGGGTCAGACAAAGAGTAAAGCTCCCTTCTCATCGTCCAATCACAGACTCCCAGGGTCAGACACAGAGTGAAACTCCATCCAAACCGTCCCATCACACATTGCCGATGTCAGACACAGATGGAAACTCCCTCCACACCGTCCATTCACAAATTCCGTGGTCAGACATAGAGTGAAACTGCAACCACACATTTCCATCACAAACTCCCGGGGTCAGAAACAGAGTTAATCTCCCTCCACACCGTCCCATCACACACTCCCGGGGTCTGACACAGAGTATATCTCCATCCACACCGTCCCATCACACTTTCCAGGGGTCAGACACAGAGTGAATCTCCCTCCTCACCGTTCCATCACAGAAGCCCGGGGTCAGACACAGAGTGAATCTACATCCAAACCGTCCCATTACACATTGCCGATGTCAGTCACAGATTGAAACTCCCTCCACACCGTCCATTCACAAATTCCGTGGTCAGACATAGAGTGAATCTGCAACCACACCGTCCCATCACACTCTCCCGGTGTCTGACACAGAGTGAATCTCCATCCACACCGTCCCATCACACATTCCCGGGGTCAGACACAGAGTGAATCTCCATCCACACCGTCCCATCACAAACTCCCGGGGTCAGACACAGAGTGAATCTCCATTCAGACCTACCCATCACAAAAGCCCGGGGTCAGACACAGAGTGAATCTACATCCAAAACGCCCCTTAACACTTCCCCGCGGTCAGACACAGAGTGAATCCCCATCCAAACCGTCCCATCACAATCTCCCGGGGTCAGACACAGAGTGAATCTCCCTCCACACAAACCCATCACAAAAGCCTGGGGTCAGACACTGAGTGAACCTCCATCTAAACCGTCCCATCACACAATGCCGTGGTCAGACACAGAGTAAATCTCCTTCCACATCATCCCATCACAAATTCCAGTGGTCAGACATAGAGTGAATCTGCATCCGCACCTTTCCATCACAAACTCCCGGGGTCAGACAAAGAGTAAATCTCCCTCCTCACCGTTCCATCACACACTTCCGGCGACAGGCATAGAGTGAATCTGCATCCAATCCGTCCCATCACACGTTCCCGTGGTCAGACACAGAGTGAATCTCCCTCCTCACCGACCCATCACAGAAGCCCGGGGTCAGACACAGAGTGAATCTCCATCCAAACCGTCCCATCACACATTGCCGATGTCAGACACAGATTGAAACTCCCTCCACACCGTCCATTCACAAATTCCGTGGTCAGACATAGAGTGAATCTGCAACCACACCGTTCCATCACACTCTCCCGGTGTCTGACGCAGAGTGAATCTCCATCCACACCGTCCCATCAAACATTCCCGGGGTCAGACACAGAGTGAATCTCCATCCACACCGTCCCATCACAAACTCCCGGGGTCAGACACAGAGTGAATCTCCATTCAGACCTACCCATCACAAAAGCCCGGGGTCAGACACAGAGTGAATCTACATCTAAAACGCCCCTTAACACTTCCCCGCGGTCAGACACAGAGTGAATCCCCATCCAAACCGTCCCATCACAATCTCCCGGGGTCAGACACAGAGTGAATCTCCCTCCACACAAACCCATCACAAAAGCCTGGGGTAAGACACTGAGTGAACCTCCATCTAAACCGTCCCATCACACAATGCCGTGGTCAGACACAGAGTAAATCTCCTTCCACATCATCCCATCACAAATTCCAGTGGTCAGACATAGAGTGAATCTGCATCCGCACCTTTCCATCACAAACTCCCGGGGTCAGACAAAGAGTAAATCTCCCTCCTCACCGTTCCATCACACACTTCCGGCGACAGGCACAGAGTGAATCTGCATCCAATCCGTCCCATCACACGTTCCCGTGGTCAGACACAGAGTGAATCTCCCTCCTCACCGACCCATCACACACTCCCGGGGTCAGACACAGAGGGAATCTCCTTCCACACCTTCACATCACGAACTCACGGGGTCAGACTCAGAGTGAATCTCCCTCCACACCGTCCCATAACAAAAGCCCGGGGTCAGACAGATATTGAATCTCCCTCCTCACCGTCCCATCAGAAAAGCCCGGTGTCAGACACAGAGTGAATCTGCATCCAAACCGTCCCATCACACATTCCCTGGGTCAGACACAGAGTGAATCTCCCTCATCACCGTCCCATCACACACTGGCGGGGTCAGACACAAGTTGAATCTCCATTAACACCGGCCCATCACAAAAACCCTGGGTCAGACACAAAGTGAATCTCCATACACACCGGCCCATCACAAACTCAAGGGGTAAGACACAGAGTGAATCTCCCTCCACACCGTCCCATCAGAAAAGCCCGTGGTCAGACACAGAGTGAATCTCCCTCCTCACCGTCCCATCACATAAGCCCGGGGTCAGACACAGAGTGAATCTCCCTCCTCACCGTCCCATCACACACTCCCGGCGTCAGGAACAGAGTGAATCTGCATCCAAACCGTCCCATCACACGTTCCCGGGGTCAGACACAGAGTGAATCTCCCTCCTCACCGTCCCATCACATATGCCCGGGGTCAGACACAGAGTGAATCTCCCTCCTCACCGTCCCGTCACACACTCCCGGCGTCAGGAACAGAGTGAATCTGCATCCAAACCGTCCCATCACACGTTCCCGGGGTCAGACACAGAGTGAATCTCCCTCCTCACCGTCCCAACACACACTCCCGGGGTCAGACACAGAGTGAATTTCCAATCACACCGTCCCATCACAAACTCACGGGGTCAGACACAGTGTGAATCTCCCTGCACAACGTCCAATCACAATAGACCGGGGTCAGACACAAAGTGAATCTCCATACACACCGGCCCATCAGAAAAGCCCGGTGTCAGATAGAGATTGAATCTCCATCCAAACCGTCCCATCACACGTTCCCGGGGTCTGACACAGAGTGAATCTCCCTCTTCACCGTCCCATCACACACTCCTGTGGTCAGACTCGGAGTGAACCTCCATCCAAACCGTCTCATCACACGTTCCCGTGGTCAGACACAGAGTGAATCTCCATCCACACAGTCCCATCTTAAACCCCTCGGGGTCAGACACTGAGTGAACCTCCATCCAAACCGTCTCATCACACATTGCCGGGGTCAGACACAGAGTGATTCTCCTTCCACACCATCCTATCACAAATTCCAGGAGTCAGACATAGAGTGAATATGCATCCACACCTTTCCATCACATACTCCCGGGGTCAGACAAAGAGTAAAGCTCCCTTCTCATCGTCCAATCACAGACTCCCAGGGTCAGACACAGAGTGAAACTCCATCCAAACCGTCCCATCACACATTGCCGATGTCAGACACAGATGGAAACTCCCTCCACACCGTCCATTCACAAATTCCGTGGTCAGACATAGAGTGAAACTGCAACCACACATTTCCATCACAAACTCCCGGGGTCAGAAACAGAGTTAATCTCCCTCCACACCGTCCCATCACACACTCCCGGGGTCTGACACAGAGTATATCTCCATCCACACCGTCCCATCACACTTTCCAGGGGTCAGACACAGAGTGAATCTCCCTCCTCACCGTTCCATCACAGAAGCCCGGGGTCAGACACAGAGTGAATCTACATCCAAACCGTCCCATTACACATTGCCGATGTCAGTCACAGATTGAAACTCCCTCCACACCGTCCATTCACAAATTCCGTGGTCAGACATAGAGTGAATCTGCAACCACACCGTCCCATCACACTCTCCCGGTGTCTGACACAGAGTGAATCTCCATCCACACCGTCCCATCACACATTCCCGGGGTCAGACACAGAGTGAATCTCCATCCACACCGTCCCATCACAAACTCCCGGGGTCAGACACAGAGTGAATCTCCATTCAGACCTACCCATCACAAAAGCCCGGGGTCAGACACAGAGTGAATCTACATCCAAAACGCCCCTTAACACTTCCCCGCGGTCAGACACAGAGTGAATCCCCATCCAAACCGTCCCATCACAATCTCCCGGGGTCAGACACAGAGTGAATCTCCCTCCACACAAACCCATCACAAAAGCCTGGGGTCAGACACTGAGTGAACCTCCATCTAAACCGTCCCATCACACAATGCCGTGGTCAGACACAGAGTAAATCTCCTTCCACATCATCCCATCACAAATTCCAGTGGTCAGACATAGAGTGAATCTGCATCCGCACCTTTCCATCACAAACTCCCGGGGTCAGACAAAGAGTAAATCTCCCTCCTCACCGTTCCATCACACACTTCCGGCGACAGGCATAGAGTGAATCTGCATCCAATCCGTCCCATCACACGTTCCCGTGGTCAGACACAGAGTGAATCTCCCTCCTCACCGACCCATCACAGAAGCCCGGGGTCAGACACAGAGTGAATCTCCATCCAAACCGTCCCATCACACATTGCCGATGTCAGACACAGATTGAAACTCCCTCCACACCGTCCATTCACAAATTCCGTGGTCAGACATAGAGTGAATCTGCAACCACACCGTTCCATCACACTCTCCCGGTGTCTGACGCAGAGTGAATCTCCATCCACACCGTCCCATCAAACATTCCCGGGGTCAGACACAGAGTGAATCTCCATCCACACCGTCCCATCACAAACTCCCGGGGTCAGACACAGAGTGAATCTCCATTCAGACCTACCCATCACAAAAGCCCGGGGTCAGACACAGAGTGAATCTACATCTAAAACGCCCCTTAACACTTCCCCGCGGTCAGACACAGAGTGAATCCCCATCCAAACCGTCCCATCACAATCTCCCGGGGTCAGACACAGAGTGAATCTCCCTCCACACAAACCCATCACAAAAGGCTGGGGTCAGACACTGAGTGAACCTCCATCTAAACCGTCCCATCACACAATGCCGTGGTCAGACACAGAGTAAATCTCCTTCCACATCATCCCATCACAAATTCCAGTGGTCAGACATAGAGTGAATCTGCATCCGCACCTTTCCATCACAAACTCCCGGGGTCAGACAAAGAGTAAATCTCCCTCCTCACCGTTCCATCACACACTTCCGGCGACAGGCACAGAGTGAATCTGCATCCAATCCGTCCCATCACACGTTCCCGTGGTCAGACACAGAGTGAATCTCCCTCCTCACCGACCCATCACACACTCCCGGGGTCAGACACAGAGGGAATCTCCTTCCACACCTTCACATCACGAACTCACGGGGTCAGACTCAGAGTGAATCTCCCTCCACACCGTCCCATAACAAAAGCCCGGGGTCAGACAGATATTGAATCTCCCTCCTCACCGTCCCATCAGAAAAGCCCGGTGTCAGACACAGAGTGAATCTGCATCCAAACCGTCCCATCACACATTCCCTGGGTCAGACACAGAGTGAATCTCCCTCATCACCGTCCCATCACACACTGGCGGGGTCAGACACAAGTTGAATCTCCATTAACACCGGCCCATCACAAAAACCCTGGGTCAGACACAAAGTGAATCTCCATACACACCGGCCCATCACAAACTCAAGGGGTCAGACACAGAGTGAATCTCCCTCCACACCGTCCCATCAGAAAAGCCCGGGGTCAGACAGATATTGAATCTCCCTCCTCACCGTCCCATCACAAAAGCCCGGGGTCAGACACAGAGTGAATCTCCCTCCTCACCGTTCCATCACAAAAGCCCGGGGTCAGACACAGATTGAAACTCCCTCCACACCGTCCATTCACAAATTCCGTGGTCAGACATAGAGTGAATCTGCAACCACACATTTTCATCACAAACTCCCGGGGTCAGAAACAGAGTGAATCTCCCTCCACACCGTCCCATCACACAATGCCGTGGTCAGACACACAGTGAATCTCCTTCCACATCATCCCATCACAAATTCCACTGGTCAGACATAGAGTGAATCTGCATCCACACCTTTCCATCACAAACTCCCGGGTTCAGACAAAGAGTAAATCTCCCTCCTCACCGTCCCATCACACACTCCCGGCGTCAGGCACAGAGTGAATCTGCATCCAATCCGTCCCATCACACGTTCTCGTGGTCAGACACAGAGTGAATCTCCCTCCTCACCGACCCATCACACACTCCCGGGGTCAGACACAGAGTGAATTTCCAAACACACCGTCCCATCACACACTCCCGGGGTCAGACACCGAGGGAATCTCCATCCACACCGGCCCATCACGAACTCACGGGGTCAGACACAGAGTGAATCTCCCTACTCACCGTCCTATCACAAAAGCCCGGGGTCAGACACAGAGTGAATCTCCCTCCACACCGTCCCATCACAAAAGCCCAGGGTCAGACAGATATTGAATCTCCCTCCTCACCGTCCCATCACAAAAGCCTGGGGTCAGACACAGAGTGAATCTCCATCCTCACCGTCCCATCACAAAAGCCCGGGGTCAGACACAGTGTGAATCTCCATCCAAACCGTCCCATCACACATTGCCGATGTCAGACACAGATTGAAACTCCCTCCACCCCGTCCAATCGCAAATTCCGTGGTCAGACCTAGAGTGAATCTGCATCTACACATTTCCATCAAAAACTCCCGGGGTCAGAAACAAAGTGATTCTTCCTCCACACCGTCCCATCACACACTCCCGGGGTCTGACACAGAGTGAATCTCCATCCACACCGTCCCATCACAAAAGTGCGGGGTCAGACACAGAGTGAATCTCCATCCACACTGTCCCATCACAAAAGTGCGGGGTCAGACACAGAGTGAATCTCCATCCACACTGTCCCATCACAAAAGTGCGGGGTCAGACACAGAGTGAATCTCCATCAAAACGATCCCATCACACTTTCACGGGGTCAGACACAGAGTGAATCTCCCTCCACACAATCCCATCACAATAGCCCGGGGTCAGACACTCAGTGAACCTGCATCCAAACCGTCCCATCACACATTGCCCGGGGTCAGACACAGAGTGAATCTCCTTCCACACCATCCCATCACAAATTCCAGGGGTGAGACATAGAGTGAATCTCCATCCACACCGTCCATCACAAACTCACGGGGTCAGACACAGAGTGAATCTCCCTCCACACAATCCCATCACAAAAGCCCGGGGTCAGACACTGAGTGAATCTCCTTCCACACCATCCCATCACAAATTCCAGGGGTCAGACATAGAGTGAATCTGCATCCACACCTTTCCATCACAAACTCCCGGGGTCAGACAAAGAGTAAATCTCCCTCCTCACCGTCCCATCACACACTCCTGGCGTCAGGAACAGAGTGAATCTGCATCCAAACCGTCCCATCACACGTTCCCGGGGTCAGACACAGAGTGAATCTCCCTCCTCACCGTCCCAACACACACTCCCGGGGTCAGACACAGAGTGAATTTCCAATCACACCGTCCCATCACAATCTCCCGGGGTCAGACACAGTGTGAATCTCCCTCCACACCGTCCCATCACAATAGACCGGGGTCAGACAGATATTGAATCTCCCTCCTCACCGTCCCATCACAAAAGCCCGGGGTCAGACACAGAGTGAATCTGCATCCAAACCGTCCCATCACAAAAGCCCGGGGTCAGACAGATATTGAATCTCCCTCCTCACCGTCCCATCACAAAAGCCCGGGGTCAGACACAGAGTGAATCTCCATCCTCACCGTCCCATCACAAAAGCCCGGGGTCAGACACAGATTGAAACTCCCTCCACCCCGTCCAATCGCAAATTCCGTGGTCAGACTTAGAGTGAATCTGCATCCACACATTTCCATCAAAAACTCCCGGGGTCAGAAACAAAGTGATTCTTCCTCCACACCGTCCCATCACACACTCCCGGGGTCTGACACAGAGTGAATCTCCATCCACACCGTCCCATCACAAAAGTGCGATGTCAGACACAGAGTGAATCTCCATCCACACTGTCCCATCACAAAAGTGCGGGGTCAGACACAGTGTGAATCTCCATCCAAACGGTCCCATCACACTTTCACGGGGTCAGTCACAGAGTGAATCTCCCTCCACACAATCCCATCACAAAAGCCCGGGGTCAGACACTCAGTGAACCTGCATCCAAACCGTCCCATCACACATTGCCCGGGGTCAGACACAGAGTGAATCTCCTTCCACACCATCCCATCACAAATTCCAGGGGTGAGACATAGAGTGAATCTCCATCCACACCGTCCATCACAAACTCACGGGGTCAGACACAGAGTGAATCTCCCTCCACACAATCCCATCACAAAAGCCCGGGGTCAGACACTGAGTGAATCTCCTTCCACACCATCCCATCACAAATTCCAGGGGTCAGACATAGAGTGAATCTGCATCCACACCTTTCCATCACAAACTCCCGGGGTCAGACAAAGAGTAAATCTCCCTCCTCACCGTCCCATCACACACTCCTGGCGTCAGGAACAGAGTGAATCTGCATCCAAACCGTCCCATCACAATCTCCCGGGGTCAGACACAGAGTGAATCTCCATCCAGACAAACCCATCACAAAAGCCTGGGGTCAGACACTGAGTGAACCTCCATCCAAACCGTCCCATCACACAATGCCGTGGTCAGACACAGAGTGAATCTCCTTCCACATCATCCCATCACAAATTCCACTGGTCAGACATAGAGTGAATCTGCATCCACACCTTTCCATCACAAACTCCCGGGGTCAGACAAAGAGTAAATCTCCCTCCTCACCGTCCCATCACACACTCCCGGCGTCAGGCACAGAGTGAATCTGCATCCAATCCGTCCCATCACACGTTCCCGTGGTCAGACACAGAGTGAATCTCCCTCCTCCCCGACCCATCTCACACTCCCGGGGTCAGACACAGAGTGAATTTCCAAACACACCGTCCCATCACACACTCCCGGGGTCAGACACAGAGGGAATCTCCATCCACACCGGCCCATCACGAACTCACGGGGTCAGACACAGAGTGAATCTCCCTACTCACCGTCCCATCACAAAAGCCCGGGGTCAGACACAGAGTGAATCTCCCTCCACACCGTCCCATCACAAAAGCCCGGGGTCAGACAGATATTGAATCTCCCTCCTCACCGTCCCATCACAAAAGCCCGGGGTCAGACACAGAGTGAATCTCCATCCTCACCATCCCATCACAAATTCCAGGGGTCAGACATAGAGTGAATCTGCATCCACACCTTTCCATCACAAACTCCCGGGGTCAGACAAAGAGTAAATCTCCCTCCTCACCGTCCCATCACACACTCCTGGCGTCAGGAACAGAGGGAATCTGCATCCAAACCGTCCCATCACAATCTCCCGGGGTCAGACACAGAGTGAACCTCCCTCCTCACCGTCCCAACACACACTCCCGGGGTCAGACACAGAGTGAATTTCCAATCACACCGTCCCATCACAATCTCCCGGGGTCAGACACAGTGTGAATCTCCCTCCACACCGTCCCATCACAATAGACCGGGGTCAGACAGATATTGAATCTCCCTCCTCACCGTCCCATCACAAAAGCCCGGGGTCAGACACAGAGTGAATCTGCATCCAAACCGTCCCATCACAAAAGCCCGGGGTCAGACAGATATTGAATCTCCCTCCTCACCGTCCCATCACAAAAGCCCGGGGTCAGACACAGAGTGAATCTCCATCCTCACCGTCCCATCACAAAAGCCCGGGGTCAGACACAGAGTGAATCTCCATCCAAACCGTCCCATCACACGTTGCCGATGTCAGACACAGATTGAAACTCCCTCCACCCCGTCCAATCGCAAATTCCGTGGTCAGACCTAGAGTGAATCTGCATCCACACATTTCCATCAAAAACTCCCGGGGTCAGAAACAAAGTGATTCTTCCTCCACACCGTCCCATCACACACTCCCGGGGTCTGACACAAAGTGAATCTCCATCCACACCGTCCCATCACAAAAGTGCGATGTCAGACACAGAGTGAATCTCCATCCACACTGTCCCATCACAAAAGTGCGGGGTCAGACACAGTGTGAATCTCCATCCAAACGGTCCCATCACACTTTCACGGGGTCAGTCACAGAGTGAATCTCCCTCCACACAATCCCATCACAAAAGCCCTGGGTCAGACACTCAGTGAACCTGCATCCAAACCGTCCCATCACACATTGCCCGGGGTCAGACACAGAGTGAATCTCCCTCCACACAATCCCATCACAAAAGCCCGGGGTCAGACACTGAGTGAATCTCCTTCCACACCATCCCATCACAAATTCCAGGGGTGAGACATAGAGTGAATCTCCATCCACACCGTCCATCACAAACTCACGGGGTCAGACACAGAGTGAATCTCCCTCCACACAATCCCATCACAAAAGCCCGGGGTCAGACACTGAGTGAATCTCCTTCCACACCATCCCATCACAAATTCCAGGGGTCAGACATAGAGTGAATCTGCATCCACACCTTTCCATCACAAACTCCCGGGGTCAGACAAAGAGTAAATCTCCCTCCTCACCGTCCCATCACACACTCCTGGCGTCAGGAACAGAGTGAATCTGCATCCAAACCGTCCCATCACAATCTCCCGGGGTCAGACACAGAGTGAATCTCCATCCACACAAACCCATCACAAAAGCCTGGGGTCAGACACTGAGTGAACCTCCATCCAAACCGTCCCATCACACAATGCCGTGGTCAGACACAGAGTGAATCTCCTTCCACATCATCCCATCACAAATTCCACTGGTCAGACATAGAGTGAATCTGCATCCACACCTTTCCATCACAAACTCCCGGGGTCAGACAAAGAGTAAATCTCCCTCCTCACCGTCCCATCACACACTCCCGGCGTCAGGCACAGAGTGAATCTGCATCCAATCCGTCCCATCACACGTTCCCGTGGTCAGACACAGAGTGAATCTCCCTCCTCACCGACCCATCACACACTCCCGGGGTCAGACACAGAGTGAATTTCCAAACACACCGTCCCATCACACACTCACGGGGTCAGACACAGAGTGAATCTGCCTACTCACCGTCCCATCACAAAAGCCCGGGGTCAGACACAGAGTGAATCTCCCTCCACACCGTCCCATCACAAAAGCCCGGGGTCAGACAGATATTGAATCTCCCTCCTCACCGTCCCATCACAAAAGCCCGGGGTCAGACACAGAGTGAATCTCCATCCTCACCGTCCCATCACAAAAGCCCGGGGTCAGACACAGAGTGAATCTCCATCCAAACCGTCCCATCACAGATTGCCGATGTCAGACACAGATTGAAACTCCCTCCACCCCGTCCAATCGCAAATTCCGGGGTCTGACACAGAGTGAATCTCCATCCACACCGTCCCATCACAAAAGTGCGATGTCAGACACAGAGTGAATCTCCATCCACACTGTCCCATCACAAAAGTGCGGGGTCAGACACAGTGTGAATCTCCATCCAAACGGTCCCATCACACTTTCCCGGTGTCAGACACAGAGTGAATCTCCCTCCACACAATCCCATCACAAAAGCCCGGGGTCAGACACTCAGTGAACCCGCATCCAAACCGTCCCATCACACATTGCCCGGGGTCAGACACAGAGTGAATCTCCTTCCACACCATCCCATCACAAATTCCAGGGGTGAGACATAGAGTGAATCTCCATCCACACCGTCCATCACAAACTCACGGGGTCAGACACAGAGTGAATCTCCCTCCACACAATCCCATCACAAAAGCCCGGGGTCAGACACTGAGTGAATCTCCTTCCACACCATCCCATCACAAATTCCAGGGGTCAGACATAGAGTGAATCTGCATCCACACCTTTCCATCACAAACTCCCGGGGTCAGACAAAGAGTAAATCTCCCTCCTCACCGTCCCATCACACACTCCTGGCGTCAGGAACAGAGTGAATCTTCATTCAAACCGTCCCATCACACGTTCCCGGGGTCAGACACAGAGTGAATCTCCCTCCTCACCGTCCCAACACACACTCCCGGGGTCTGACACAGAGTGAATTTCCAATCACACCGTCCCATCACAATCTCCCGGGGTCAGACACAGTGTGAATCTCCCTCCACACCGTCCCATCACAATAGACGGGGTCAGACACAAAGTGAATCTCCCTCCACACCGTCCCATCAGAAAAGCCCGGGGTCAGATAGAGATTGAATCTCCATCCAAACTGTCCCATCACACGTTCCCGGGGTCTGACACAGAGTGAATCTCCCTCTTCACCGTCCCATCACACACTCCTGGGGTCAGACTCACTGTGAACCTCCATCCAAACCGTCCCATCACACGTTTCCGGGGTCAGACACAGCGTGAATCTCCCTCTTCACCGTCCAATCACAAAAGCCCGGGTCAGTCACAGAGTGAATCTCCATCCAAACTGTCCCATCACACATTCCCGGGGTAAGACACAGAGTGAATCTCCATCCACACCGTCCCATCTTAAACCCCTCGGGGTCAGACACTGAGTGAACCTCCATCCAAACCGTCTCATCACACATTGCCGGGGTCAGACACAGAGTGAATCTCCTTCCACACCATCCTATCACAAATTCCAGGGGTCAGACACAGAGTGAAAATGCCTCCTCACCGTCCCATCACAAAAGCCCGTGGTCAGACACAGAGTGAATCTCCCTCCTCACCGTCCCATCACATAAGCCCGGGGACAGACACAGAGTGAATCTCCCTCCTCACCGTCCCATCACACACTCCCGGCGTCAGGAACAAAGTGAATCTGCATCCAAACCGTCCCAACACACACTCCCGGGGTCAGACACAGAGTGAATTTCCAATCACACCGTCCCATCACAAACTCACGGGGTCAGACACAGTGTGAATCTCCCTGCACAACGTCCAATCACAATAGACCGGGGTCAGACACAAAGTGAATCTCCATACACACCGGCCCATCAGAAAAGCCCGGTGTCAGATAGAGATTGAATCTCCATCCAAACCGTCCCATCAAACGTTCCCGGGGTCTGACACAGAGTGAATCTCCCTCTTCACCGTCCCATCACACACTCCTGTGGTCAGACTCGGAGTGAACCTCCATCCAAACCGTCTCATCACACGTTCCCGTGGTCAGACACAGAGTGAATCTCCATCCACACCGTCCCATCTTAAACCCCTCGGGGTCAGACACTGAGTGAACCTCCATCCAAACCGTCTCATCACACATTGCCGGGGTCAGACACAGAGTGATTCTCCTTCCACACCATCCTATCACAAATTCCAGGGGTCAGACATAGAGTGAATATGCATCCACACCTTTCCATCACATACTCCCGGGGTCAGACAAAGAGTAAAGCTCCCTTCTCATCGTCCAATCACAGAATCCCAGGGTCAGACACAGAGTGAAACTCCATCCAAACCGTCCCATCACACATTGCCGATGTCAGACACAGATGGAAACTCCCTCCACACCGTCCATTCACAAATTCCGTGGTCAGACGTAGAGTGAAACTGCAACCACACATTTCCATCACAAACTCCCGGGGTCAGAAACAGAGTTAATCTCCCTCCACACCGTCCCATCACACACTCCCGGGGTCTGACACAGAGTATATCTCCATCCACACCGTCCCATCACACTTTCCAGGGGTCAGACACAGAGAGAAGCTCCCTCCTCACCGTTCCATCACAGAAGCCCGGGGTCAGACACAGAGTGAATCTCCATCCAAACCGTCCCATCACACATTGCCGATGTCAGACACAGATTGAAACTCCCTCCACACCGTCCATTCACAAATTCCGTGGTCAGACATAGAGTGAATCTGCAACCACACCGTCCCATCACACTCTCCCGGTGTCTGACACAGAGTGAATCTCCATCCACACCGTCCCATCACACATTCCCGGGGTCAGACACAGAGTGAATCTCCATCCACACCGTCCCATCACAAACTCCCGGGGTCAGACACAGAGTGAATCTCCATTCAGACCTACCCATCACAAAAGCCCGGGGTCAGACACACAGTGAATCTACATCCAAAACGCCCCTTAACACTTCCCCGCGGTCAGAGACTGAGTGAACCTCCATCTAAACCGTCTCATCACACAATGCCGTGGTCAGACACAGAGTAAATCTCCTTCCACATCATCCCATCACAAATTCCAGTGGTCAGACATAGAGTGAATCTGCATCCGCACCTTTCCATCACAAACTCCCGGGGTCAGACAAAGAGTAAATCTCCCTCCTCACCGTTCCATCACACACTTCCGGCGACAGGCACAGAGTGAATCTGCATCCAATCCGTCCCATCACACGTTCCCGTGGTCAGACACAGAGTGAATCTCCCTCCTCACCGACCCATCACACACTCCCGGGGTCAGACACAGAGGGAATCTCCTTCCACACCTTCCCATCACGAACTCACGGGGTCAGACTCAGAGTGAATCTCCCTACTCACCGTCCCATCACAAAAGCCCGGGGTCAGACACAGAGTGAATCTCCCTCCACACCGTCCCATCACAAAAGCCCGGGGTCAGACAGATATTGAATCTCCCTCCTCACCGTCCCATCAGAAAAGCCCGGTGTCAGACACAGAGTGAATCTGCATCCAAACCGTCCCATCACACATTCCCTGGGTCAGACACAGAGTGAATCTCCCTCATCATCGTCCCATCACACACTGGCGGGGTCAGACACAAGTTGAATCTCCATTAACACCGGCCCATCACAAAAACCCTGGGTCAGACACAAAGTGAATCTCCATACACACCGGCCCATCACAAACTCAAGGGGTCAGACACAGAGTGAATCTCCCTCCACACCGTCCCATCAGAAAAGCCCGGGGTCAGACAGATATTGAATCTCCCTCCTCACCGTCCCATCACAAAAGCCCGGGGTCAGACACAGAGTGAATCTCCCTCCTCACCGTTCCATCACAAAAGCCCGGGGTCAGACACAGAGTGAATCTCCATCCAAACCGTCCCATCACACATTGCCGATGTCAGACACAGATTGAAACTCCCTCCACACCGTCCATTCACAAATTCCGTGGTCAGACATAGAGTGAATCTGCAACCACACATTTTCATCACAAACTCCCGGGGTCAGAAACAGAGTGAATCTCCCTCCACACCGTCCCATCACACTCTCCCGGGGTCTGACACAGAGTGAATCTCCATCCACACCGTCCCATCACACTTTCCCGCGGTCAGACACAGAGTGAATCTCCATCCACACCGTCCCATCACAAACTCCCGGGGTCAGACACAGAGTGAATCTCCATCCAGACCTTCCCATCACAAAAACCCGGGGTCAGACACAAAGTGAATGTCCATCCAAACCGTCCCATCATACTTTCCCTGGGTCAGACTCAGAGTGATTCTCCATCCACACCGTCCCATCTCAAAAGCCCGGGGTCAGACACAGTGTGAATCTACATCCAAAACGCCCCTTAACACTTCCCCGCGGTCAGACACAGAGTGAATCCCCATCCAAACCGTCCCATCACAATCTCCCGGGGTCAGACACAGAGTGAATCTCCATCCACACAAACCCATCACAAAAGCCTGGGGTCAGACACTGAGTGAACCTCCATCCAAACCGTCCCATCACACAATGCCGTGGTCAGACACACAGTGAATCTCCTTCCACATCATCCCATCACAAATTCCACTGGTCAGACATAGAGTGAATCTGCATCCACACCTTTCCATCACAAACTCCCGGGTTCAGACAAAGAGTAAATCTCCCTCCTCACCGTCCCATCACACACTCCCGGCGTCAGGCACAGAGTGAATCTGCATCCAATCCGTCCCATCACACGTTCTCGTGGTCAGACACAGAGTGAATCTCCCTCCTCACCGACCCATCACACACTCCCGGGGTCAGACACAGAGTGAATTTCCAAACACACCGTCCCATCACACACTCCCGGGGTCAGACACCGAGGGAATCTCCATCCACACCGGCCCATCACGAACTCACGGGGTCAGACACAGAGTGAATCTCCCTACTCACCGTCCTATCACAAAAGCCCGGGGTCAGACACAGAGTGAATCTCCCTCCACACCGTCCCATCACAAAAGCCCGGGGTCAGACAGATATTGAATCTCCCTCCTCACCGTCCCATCACAAAAGCCTGGGGTCAGACACAGAGTGAATCTCCATCCTCACCGTCCCATCACAAAAGCCCGGGGTCAGACACAGTGTGAATCTCCATCCAAACCGTCCCATCACACATTGCCGATGTCAGACACAGATTGAAACTCCCTCCACCCCGTCCAATCGCAAATTCCGTGGTCAGACCTAGAGTGAATCTGCATCTACACATTTCCATCAAAAACTCCCGGGGTCAGAAACAAAGTGATTCTTCCTCCACACCGTCCCATCACACACTCCCGGGGTCTGACACAGAGTGAATTTCCAAACACACCGTCCCATCACACACTCCCGGGGTCAGACACCGAGGGAATCTGCATCCAATCCGTCCCATCACACGTTCTCGTGGTCAGACACAGAGTGAATCTCCCTCCTCACCGACCCATCACACACTCCCGGGGTCAGACACAGAGTGAATTTCCAAACACACCGTCCCATCACACACTCCCGGGGTCAGACACCGAGGGAATCTCCATCCACACCGGCCCATCACGAACTCACGGGGTCAGACACAGAGTGAATCTCCCTACTCACCGTCCTATCACAAAAGCCCGGGTTCAGACACAGAGTGAATCTCCCTCCTCACCGTCCCATCACAAAAGCCTGGGGTCAGACACAGAGTGAATCTCCATCCTCACCGTCCCATCACAAAAGCCCGGGGTCAGACACAGTGTGAATCTCCATCCAAACCGTCCCATCACACATTGCCGATGTCAGACACAGATTGAAACTCCCTCCACCCCGTCCAATCGCAAATTCCGTGGTCAGACCTAGAGTGAATCTGCATCTACACATTTCCATCAAAAACTCCCGGGGTCAGAAACAAAGTGATTCTTCCTCCACACCGTCCCATCACACACTCCCGGGGTCTGACACAGAGTGAATCTCCATCCACACTGTCCCATCACAAAAGTGCGGGGTCAGACACAGAGTGAATCTCCATCCACACTGTCCCATCACAAAAGTGCGGGGTCAGACACAGAGTGAATCTCCATCAAAACGATCCCATCACACTTTCACGGGGTCAGACACAGAGTGAATCTCCCTCCACACAATCCCATCACAAAAGCCCGGGGTCAGACACTCAGTGAACCTGCATCCAAACCGTCCCATCACACATTGCCCGGGGTCAGACACAGAGTGAATCTCCTTCCACACCATCCCGTCACAAATTCCAGGGGTGAGACATAGAGTGAATCTCCATCCACACCGTCCATCACAAACTCACGGGGTCAGACACAGAGTGAATCTCCCTCCACACAATCCCATCACAAAAGCCCGGGGTCAGACACTGAGTGAATCTCCTTCCACACCATCCCATCACAAATTCCAGGGGTCAGACATAGAGTGAATCTGCATCCACACCTTTCCATCACAAACTCCCGGGGTCAGACAAAGAGTAAATCTCCCTCCTCACCGTCCCATCACACACTCCTGGCGTCAGGAACAGAGTGAATCTGCATCCAAACCGTCCCATCACACGTTCCCGGGGTCAGACACAGAGTGAATCTCCCTCCTCACCGTCCCAACACACACTCCCGGGGTCAGACACAGAGTGAATTTCCAATCACACCGTCCCATCACAATCTCCCGGGGTCAGACACAGTGTGAATCTCCCTCCACACCGTCCCATCACAATAGACCGGGGTCAGACACAAAGTGAATCTCCCTCCACACCGTCCCATCAGAAAAGCCCGGGGTCAGATGGAGATTGAATCTCCATCCAAACTGTCCCATCACACGTTCCCGGGGTCTGACTCAGAGTGAATCTCCCTCTTCACCGTCCCATCACACACTCCTGGGGTCAGATTCACTGTGCACCTCCATCCAAACCGTCCCATCAGACGTTCCCAGGGTCAGACACAGAGTGAATCTCCCTCTTCACCGTCCCATCACAAAAGCCCGGGTCAGTCACAGAGTGAATCTCCATCCAAACTGTCCCATCACACATTCCCGGGGTAAGACACAGAGTGAATCTCCATCCACACCGTCCCATCTTAAACCCCTCGGGGTCAGACACTGAGTGAACCTCCATCCAAACCGTCTCATCACACATTGCCGGGGTCAGACACAGAGTGAATCTCCTTCCACACCATCCTATCACAAATTCCATGGGTCAGACACAGAGTGAATCTGCCTCCTCACCGTCCCATCACAAAAGCCCGTGGTCAGACACAGAGTGAATCTCCATCCAAACCGTCCCATCACACATTGCCGATGTCAGACACAGATTGAAACTCCCTCCACACCATCCCATCACAAATTCCCAGGGGTGAGACATAGAGTGAATCTCCATCCACACCGTCCATCACAAACTCCCGTGGTCAGACACAGAGTGAATCTCCATCCACACCGTCCCATCTTAAACCCCTCGGGGTCAGACACTGAGTGAACCTCCATCCAAACCGTCTCATCACACATTGCCGGGTCAGACACAGAGTGATTCTCCTTCCACACCATCCTATCACAAATTCCAGGGGTCAGACATAGAGTGAATATGCATCCACACCTTTCCATCACATACTCCCGGGGTCAGACAAAGAGTAAAGCTCCCTTCTCATCGTCCAATCACAGACTCCCAGGGTCAGACACAGAGTGAAACTCCATCCAAACCGTCCCATCACACATTGCCGATGTCAGACACAGATGGAAACTCCCTCCACACCGTCCATTCACAAATTCCGTGGTCAGACATAGAGTGAATCTGCAACCACACATTTCCATCACAAACTCCCGGGGTCAGAAACAGAGTGAATCTCCCTCCACACCGTCCCATCACACACTCCCGGGGTCTGACACAGAGTATATCTCCATCCACACCGTCCCATCACACTTTCCAGGGGTCAGACACAGAGTGAATCTCCCTCCTCACCGTTCCATCACAAAAGCCCGGAGTCAGACACAGAGTGAATCTCCATCCAAACCGTCCCATCACACATTGCCGATGTCAGACACAGATTGAAACTCCCTCCACACCGTCCATTCACAAATTCCGTGGTCAGACATAGAGTGAATCTGCAACCACACATTTCCATCACAAACTCCCGGGGTCAGAAACAGAGTGAATCTCCCTCCACACCGTCCCATCACACTCTCCCGGTGTCTGACACAGAGTGAATCTCCATCCACACCGTCCCATCACACATTCCCGGGGTCAGACACAGAGTGAATCTCCATCCACACCGTCCCATCACAAACTCCCGGGGTCAGACACAGAGTGAATCTCCATTCAGACCTACCCATCACAAAAGCCCGGGGTCAGACACAGAGTGAATCTACATCCAAAACGCCCCTTAACACTTCCCCGCGGTCAGACACAGAGTGAATCCCCATCCAAACCGTCCCATCACAATCTCCCGGGGTCAGACACAGAGTGAATCTCCCTCCACACAAACCCATCACAAAAGCCTGTGGTCAGACACTGAGTGAACCTCCATCTAAACCGTCCCATCACACAATGCCGTGGTCAATCACAGAGTAAATCTCCTTCCACATCATCCCATCACAAATTCCAGTGGTCAGACATAGAGTGAATCTGCATCCGCACCTTTCCATCACAAACTCCCGGGGTCAGACAAAGAGTAAATCTCCCTCCTCACCGTTCCATCACACACTTCCGGCGACAGGCACAGAGTGAATCTGCATCCAATCCGTCCCATCACACGTTCCGTGGTCAGACACAGAGTGAATCTCCCTCCTCACCGACTCATCACACACTCCCGGGGTCAGACACAGAGGGAATCTCCATCCACACCGGCCCATCACGAACTCACGGGGTCAGACAGAGAGTGAATCTCCCTACTCACCGTCCCATCACAAAAGCCCGGGTTCAGACACAGAGTGAATCTCCCTCCACACCGTCCCATCACAAAAGCCCGGGGTCAGACAGATATTGAATCTCCCTCCTCACCGTCCCATCACAAAAGCCCGGTGTCAGACACAGAGTGAATCTGCATCCAAACCGTCCCATCACACATTCCCTGGGTCAGACACAGAGTGAATCTCCCTCATCACCGTCCCATCACAAAAGCCCGGGGTCAGACACAGAGTGAATCTCCCTCCTCACCGTTCCATCACAAAAGCCCTGGGTCAGACACAGAGTGAATCTCCATACAAACCGTCCCATCACACATTGCCGATGTCAGACACAGATTGAAACTCCCTCCACACCGTCCATTCACAAATTCCGTGGTCAGACATAGAGTGAATCTGCAACCACACATTTCCATCACAAACTCCCGGTGTCAGAAACAGAGTGAATCTCCCTCCACACCGTCCCATCACACTCTCCCGGGGTCTGACACAGAGTGAATCTCCATCCACACCGTCCCATCACACTTTCCCGGGGTCAGACACAGAGTGAAGCTCCATCCACACCGTCTCATCACAAACTCCCGGGGTCAGACACAGAGTGAATCTCCATCCAGACCTTCCCATCACAAAAACCCGGGGTCAGACACAAAGTGAATGTCCATCCAAACCGTCCCATCATACTTTCCCTGGGTCAGACTCAGAGTGATTCTCCATCCACACCGTCCCATCACAAAAGCCCGGGGTCAGACACAGAGTGAATCTACATCCAAAACGCCCCTTAACACTTCCCCGCGGTCAGACACAGAGTGAATCCCCATCCAAACCGTCCCATCACAATCTCCCGGGGTCAGACACAGAGTGAATCTCCATCCACACAAAGCCATCACAAAAGCCTGGGGCCAGACACTGAGTGAACCTCCATCCAAACCGTCCCATCACACAATGCCGTGGTCAGACACACAGTGAATCTCCTTCCACATCATCCCATCACAAATTCCACTGGTCAGACATAGAGTGAATCTGCATCCACACCTTTCCATCACAAACTCCCGGGTTCAGACAAAGAGTAAATCTCCCTCCTCACCGTCCCATCACACACTCCCGGCGTCAGGCACAGAGTGAATCTGCATCCAATCCGTCCCATCACACGTTCCCGTGGTCAGACACAGAGTGAATCTCCCTCCTCACCGACCCATCACACACTCCCGGGGTCAGACACAGAGTGAATTTCCAAACACACCGTCCCATCACACACTCCCGGGGTCAGACACCGAGGGATTCTCCATCCACACCGGCCCATCACGAACTCACGGGGTCAGACACAGAGTGAATCTCCCTACTCACCGTCCCATCACAAAAGCCCGGGGTCAGACACAGAGTGAATCTCCCTCCACACCGTCCCATCACAAAAGCCCGGGGTCAGACAGATATTGAATCTCCCTCCTCACCGTCCCATCACAAAAGCCTGGGGTCAGACACAGAGTGAATCTCCATCCTCACCGTCCCATCACAAAAGCCCGGGGTCAGACACAGTGTGAATCTCCATCCAAACCGTCCCATCACACATTGCCGATGTCAGACACAGATTGAAACTCCCTCCACCCCGTCCAATCGCACATTCCGTGGTCAGACCTAGAGTGAATCTGCATCCACACATTTCCATCAAAAACTCCCGGGGTCATTAACAATGTGATTCTTCCTCCACACCGTCCCATCACACACTCCCGGGGTCTGACACAGAGTGAATCTCCATCCACACCGTCCCATCACAAAAGTGCGGGTTCAGACACAGAGTGAATCTCCATCCACACTGTCCCATCACAAAAGTGCGGGGTCAGACACAGAGTGAATCTCCATCCAAACGGTCCCATCACACTTTCACGGGGTCAGACACAGAGTGAATCTCCCTCCACACAATCCCATCACAAAAGCCCGGGGTCAGACACTCAGTGAACCTGCATCCAAACCGTCCCATCACACATTGCCGGGGTCAGACACAGAGTGAATCTCCTTCCACACCATCCCATCACAAATTCCAGGGGTGAGACTTAGAGTGAATCTCCATCCACACCGTCCATCACAAACTCACGGGGTCAGACACAGAGTGAATCTCCCTCCACACAATCCCATCACAAAAGCCCGGGGTCAGACACTGAGTGAATCTCCTTCCACACCATCCCATCACAAATTCCAGGGGTCAGACATAGAGTGAATCTGCATCAACACCTTTCCATCACAAACTCCCGGGGTCAGACAAAGAGTAAATCTCCCTCCTCACCGTCCCATCACACAATCCTGGCGTCAGGAACAGAGTGAATCCCCATCCAAACCGTCCCATCACAATCTCCCGGGGTCAGACTCAGAGTGAATCTCCCTCCACACAAACCCATCACAAAAGCCTGGGGTCAGACACTGAGTGAACCTCCATCTAAACCGTCCCATCACACAATGCCGTGGTCAGACACAGAGTAAATCTCCTTCCACATCATCCCATCACAAATTCCAGTGGTCAGACATAGAGTGAATCTGCATCCGCACCTTTCCATCACAAACTCCCGGGGTCAGACAAAGAGTAAATCTCCCTTCTCACCGTTCCATCACACACTTAAGGCGACAGGCACAGAGTGAATCTGCATCCAATCCGTCCCATCACACGTTCCCGTGGTCAGACACAGAGGGAATCTCCATCCACACCGGCCCATCACGAACTCACGGGGTCAGACACAGAGTGAATCTCCCTACTCACCGTCCCGTCACAAAAGCCCCGGGTCAGACACAGAGTGAATCTCCCTCCACACCGTCCCATCACAAAAGCCCGGGGTCAGACAGATATTGAATCTCCCTCCTCACTGTCCCATCACAAAAGCCCGGTGTCAGACACAGAGTGAATCTGCATCCAAACCGTCCCATCACACATTCCCTGGGTCAGAAACAGAGTGAATCTCCCTCATCACCGTCCCTTCACACACTGGCGGGGTCAGACACAAGGTGAATCTCCATTAACACCGGCCCATCACACACTCCCGGGGTCAGACACCGAGGGAATCTCCATCCACACCGGCCCATCACGAACTCACGGGGTCAGACACAGAGTGAATCTCCCTACTCACCGTCCCATCACAAAAGCCCGGGGTCAGACACAGAGTGAATCTCCCTCCACACCGTCCCATCACAAAAGCCCGGGGTCAGACAGATATTGAATCTCCCTCCTCACCGTCCCATCACAAAAGCCTGGGGTCAGACACAGAGTGAATCTCCATCCTCACCGTCCCATCACAAAAGCCCGGGGTCAGACACAGTGTGAATCTCCATCCAAACCGTCCCATCACACATTGCCGATGTCTGACACAGATTGAAACTCCCTCCACCCCGTCCAATCGCACATTCCGTGGTCAGACCTAGAGTGAATCTGCATCCACACATTTCCATCAAAAACTCCCGGGGTCATTAACAAAGTGATTCTTCCTCCACACCGTCCCATCACACACTCCCGGGGTCTGACACAGAGTGAATCTCCATCCACACCGTCCCATCACAAAAGTGCGGGTTCAGACACAGAGTGAATCTCCATCCACACTGTCCCATCACAAAAGTGCGGGGTCAGACACAGAGTGAATCTCCATCCAAACGGTCCCATCACACTTTCACGGGGTCAGACACAGAGTGAATCTCCCTACACACAATCCCATCACAAAAGCCCGGGGTCAGACACTCAGTGAACCTGCATCCAAACCGTCCCATCACACATTGCCGGGGTCAGACACAGAGTGAATCTCCTTCCACACCATCCCATCACAAATTCCACTGGTCAGACATAGAGTGAATCTGCATCCACACCTTTCCATCACAAACTCCCGGGTTCAGACAAAGAGTAAATCTCCCTCCTCACCGTCCCATCACACACTCCCGGCGTCAGGCACAGAGTGAATCTGCATCCAATCCGTCCCATCACACGTTCTCGTGGTCAGACACAGAGTGAATCTCCCTCCTCACCGACCCATCACACACTCCCGGGGTCAGACACAGAGTGAATTTCCAAACACACCGTCCCATCACACACTCCCGGGGTCAGACACCGAGGGAATCTCCATCCACACCGGCCCATCACGAACTCACGGGGTCAGACACAGAGTGAATCTCCCTACTCACCGTCCTATCACAAAAGCCCGGGGTCAGACACAGAGTGAATCTCCCTCCACACCGTCCCATCACAAAAGCCCGGGGTCAGACAGATATTGAATCTCCCTCCTCACCGTCCCATCACAAAAGCCTGGGGTCAGACACAGAGTGAATCTCCATCCTCACCGTCCCATCACAAAAGCCCGGGTTCAGACACAGTGTGAATCTCCATCCAAACCGTCCCATCACACATTGCCGATGTCAGACACAGATTGAAACTCCCTCCACCCCGTCCAATCGCAAATTCCGTGGTCAGACCTAGAGTGAATCTGCATCTACACATTTCCATCAAAAACTCCCGGGGTCAGAAACAAAGTGATTCTTCCTCCACACCGTCCCATCACACACTCCCGGGGTCTGACACAGAGTGAATCTCCATCCACACCGTCCCATCACAAAAGTGCGGGGTCAGACACAGAGTGAATCTCCATCCACACTGTCCCATCACAAAAGTGCGGGGTCAGACACAGAGTGAATCTCCATCAAAACGATCCCATCACACTTTCACGGGGTCAGACACAGAGTGAATCTCCCTCCACACAATCCCATCACAAAAGCCCGGGGTCAGACACTCAGTGAACCTGTATCCAAACCGTCCCATCACACATTGCCCGGGGTCAGACACAGAGTGAATCTCCTTCCACACCATCCCATCACAAATTCCAGGGGTGAGACATAGAGTGAATCTCCATCCACACCGTCCATCACAAACTCACGGGGTCAGACACAGAGTGAATCTCCCTCCACACAATCCCATCACAAACTCACGGGGTCAGACACAGAGTGAATCTCCCTCCACACAATCCCATCACAAAAGCCAGGGGTCAGACACTGAGTGAATCTCCTTCCACACCATCCCATCACAAATTCCAGGGGTCAGACATAGAGTGAATCTGCATCCACACCTTTCCATCACAAACTCCCGGGGTCAGACACAGAGTGAATCTCCCTCCTCACCGTCCCAACACACACTCCCGGGGTCAGACACAGAGTGAATTTCCAATCACACCGTCCCATCACAATCTCCCGGGGTCAGACACAGTGTGAATCTCCCTCCACACCGTCCCATCACAATAGACCGGGGTCAGACACAAAGTGAATCTCCCTCCACACCGTCCCATCAGAAAAGCCCGGGGTCAGATGGAGATTGAATCTCCATCCAAACTGTCCCATCACACGTTCCCGGGGTCTGACACAGAGTGAATCTCCCTCTTCACCGTCCCATCACACACTCCTGGGGTCAGATTCACTGTGCACCTCCATCCAAACCGTCCCATCAGACGTTCCCGGGGTCAGACACAGAGTGAATCTCCCGCTTCACCGTCCCATCACAAAAGCCCGGGTCAGTCACAGAGTGAATCTCCATCCAAACTGTCCCATCACACATTCCCGGGGTAAGACACAGAGTGAATCTCCATCCACACCGTCCCATCTTAAACCCCTCGGGGTCAGACACTGAGTGAACCTCCATCCAAACCGTCTCATCACACATTGCCGGGGTCAGACACAGAGTGAATCTCCTTCCACACCATCCTATCACAAATTCCATGGGTCAGACACAGAGTGAATCTGCCTCCTCACCGTCCCATCACAAAAGCCCGTGGTCAGACACAGAGTGAATCTCCATCCAAACCGTCCCATCACACATTGCCGATGTCAGACACAGATTGAAACTCCCTCCACACCATCCCATCACAAATTCCCAGGGGTGAGACATAGAGTGAATCTCCATCCACACCGTCCATCACAAACTCCCGTGGTCAGACACAGAGTGAATCTCCATCCACACCGTCCCATCTTAAACCCCTCGGGGTCAGACACTGAGTGAACCTCCATCCAAACCGTCTCATCACACATTGCCGGGGTCAGACACAGAGTGATTCTCCTTCCACACCATCCTATCACAAATTCCAGGGGTCAGACATAGAGTGAATATGCATCCACACCTTTCCATCACATACTCCCGGGGTCAGACAAAGAGTAAAGCTCCCTTCTCATCGTCCAATCACAGACTCCCAGGGTCAGACACAGAGTGAAACTCCATCCAAACCGTCCCATCACACATTGCCGATGTCAGACACAGATGGAAACTCCCTCCACACCGTCCATTCACAAATTCCGTGGTCAGACATAGAGTGAAACTGCAACCACACATTTCCATCACAAACTCCCGGGGTCAGAAACAGAGATAATCTCCCTCCACACCGTCCCATCACACACTCCCGGGGTCTGACACAGAGTATATCTCCATCCACACCGTCCCATCACACTTTCCAGGGGTCAGACACAGAGTGAATCTCCCTCCTCACCGTTCCATCACAAAAGCCCGGGGTCAGACACAGAGTGAATCTCCATCCAAACCGTCCCATCACACATTGCCGATGTCAGACACAGATTGAAACTCCCTCCACACCGTCCATTCACAAATTCCGTGGTCAGACATAGAGTGAATCTGCAACCACACATTTCCATCACAAACTCCCGGGGTCAGAAACAGAGTGAATCTCCCTCCACACCGTCCCATCACACTCTCCCGGTGTCTGACACAGAGTGAATCTCCATCCACACCGTCCCATCACACATTCCCGGGGTCAGACACAGAGTGAATCTCCATCCACACCGTCCCATCACAAACTCCCGGGGTCAGACACAGAGTGAATCTCCATTCAGACCTACCCATCACAAAAGCCCGGGGTCAGACACAGAGTGAATCTACATCCAAAACGCCCCTTAACACTTCCCCGCGGTCAGACACAGAGTGAATCCCCATCCAAACCGTCCCATCACAATCTCCCGGGGTCAGACACAGAGTGAATCTCCCTCCACACAAACCCATCACAAAAGCTTGTGGTCAGACACTGAGTGAACCTCCATCTAAACCGTCCCATCACACAATGCCGTGGTCAATCACAGAGTAAATCTCCTTCCACATCATCCCATCACAAATTCCAATGGTCAGACATAGAGTGAATCTGCATCCGCACCTTTCCATCACAAACTCCCGGGGTCAGACAAAGAGTAAATCTCCCTCCTCACCGTTCCATCACACACTTCCGGCGACAGGCACAGAGTGAATCTGCATCCAATCCGTCCCATCACACGTTCCCGTGGTCAGACACAGAGTGAATCTCCCTCCTCACCGACTCATCACACACTCCCGGGGTCAGACACAGAGGGAATCTCCATCCACACCGGCCCATCACGAACTCACGGGGTCAGACACAGAGTGAATCTCCCTACTCACCGTCCCATCACAAAAGCCCGGGTTCAGACACAGAGTGAATCTCCCTCCACACCGTCCCATCACAAAAGCCCGGGGTCAGACAGATATTGAATCTCCCTCCTCACCGTCCCATCACAAAAGCCCGGTGTCAGACACAGAGTGAATCTGCATCCAAACCGTCCCATCACACATTCCCTGGGTCAGACACAGAGTGAATCTCCCTCATCACCGTCCCATCACAAAAGCCCGGGGTCAGACACAGAGTGAATCTCCCTCCTCACCGTTCCATCACAAAAGCCCTGGGTCAGACACAGAGTGAATCTCCATACAAACCGTCCCATCACACATTGCCGATGTCAGACACAGATTGAAACTCCCTCCACACCGTCCATTCACAAATTCCGTGGTCAGACATAGAGTGAATCTGCAACCACACATTTCCATCACAAACTCCCGGTGTCAGAAACAGAGTGAATCTCCCTCCACACCGTCCCATCACACTCTCCCGGGGTCTGACACAGAGTGAATCTCCATCCACACCGTCCCATCACACTTTCCCGGGGTCAGACACAGAGTGAATCTCCATCCACACCGTCCCATCACAAACTCCCGGGGTCAGACACAGAGTGAATCTCCATCCAGACCTTCCCATCACAAAAACCCGGGGTCAGACACAAAGTGAATGTCCATCCAAACCGTCCCATCATACTTTCCCTGGGTCAGACTCAGAGTGATTCTCCATCCACACCGTCCCATCACAAAAGCCCGGGGTCAGACACAGAGTGAATCTACATCCAAAACGCCCCTTAACACTTCCCCGCGGTCAGACACAGAGTGAATCCCCATCCAAACCGTCCCATCACAATCTCCCGGGGTCAGACACAGAGTGAATCTCCATCCACACAAACCCATCACAAAAGCCTGGGGCCAGACACTGAGTGAACCTCCATCCAAACCGTCCCATCACACAATGCCGTGGTCAGACACACAGTGAATCTCCTTCCACATCATCCCATCACAAATTCCACTGGTCAGACATAGAGTGAATCTGCATCCACACCTTTCCATCACAAACTCCCGGGTTCAGACAAAGAGTAAATCTCCCTCCTCACCGTCCCATCACACACTCCCGGCGTCAGGCACAGAGTGAATCTGCATCCAATCCGTCCCATCACACGTTCCCGTGGTCAGACACAGAGTGAATCTCCCTCCTCACCGACCCATCACACACTCCCGGGGTCAGACACAGAGTGAATTTCCAAACACACCGTCCCATCACACACTCCCGGGGTCAGACACCGAGGGAATCTCCATCCACACCGACCCATCACGAACTCACGGGGTCAGACACAGAGTGAATCTCCCTACTCACCGTCCCATCACAAAAGCCCGGGGTCAGACACAGAGTGAATCTCCCTCCACACCGTCCCATCACAAAAGCCCGGGGTCAGACAGATATTGAATCTCCCTCCTCACCGTCCCATCACAAAAGCCTGGGGTCAGACACAGAGTGAATCTCCATCCTCACCGTCCCATCACAAAAGCCCGGGGTCAGACACAGTGTGAATCTCCATCCAAACCGTCCCATCACACATTGCCGATGTCAGACACAGATTGAAACTCCCTCCACCCCGTCCAATCGCACATTCCGTGGTCAGACCTAGAGTGAATCTGCATCCACACATTTCCATCAAAAACTCCCGGGGTCATTAACAAAGTGATTCTTCCTCCACACCGTCCCATCACACACTCCCGGGGTCTGACACAGAGTGAATCTCCATCCACACCGTCCCATCACAAAAGTGCGGGTTCAGACACAGAGTGAATCTCCATCCACACTGTCCCATCACAAAAGTGCGGGGTCAGACACAGAGTGAATCTCCATCCAAACGGTCCCATCACACTTTCACGGGGTCAGACACAGAGTGAATCTCCCTCCACACAATCCCATCACAAAAGCCCGGGGTCAGACACTCAGTGAACCTGCATCCAAACCGTCCCATCACACATTGCCGGGGTCAGACACAGAGTGAATCTCCTTCCACACCATCCCATCACAAATTCCAGGGGTGAGACATAGAGTGAATCTCCATCCACACCGTCCATCACAAACTCACGGGGTCAGACTCAGAGTGAATCTCCCTCCACACAAACCCATCACAAAAGCCTGGGGTCAGACACTGAGTGAACCTCCATCTAAACCGTCCCATCACACAATGCCGTGGTCAGACACAGAGTAAATCTCCTTCCACATCATCCCATCACAAATTCCAGTGGTCAGACATAGAGTGAATCTGCATCCGCACCTTTCCATCACAAACTCCCGGGGTCAGACAAAGAGTAAATCTCCCTCCTCACCGTTCCATCACACACTTCCGGCGACAGGCACAGAGTGAATCTGCATCCAATCCGTCCCATCACACGTTCCCGTGGTCAGACACAGAGGGAATCTCCATCCACACCGGCCCATCACGAACTCACGGGGTCAGACACAGAGTGAATCTCCCTACTCACCGTCCCATCACAAAAGCCCCGGGTCAGACACAGAGTGAATCTCCCTCCACACCGTCCCATCACAAAAGCCCGGGGTCAGACAGATATTGAATCTCCCTCCTCACTGTCCCATCACAAAAGCCCGGTGTCAGACACAGAGTGAATCTGCATCCAAACCGTCCCATCACACATTCCCTGGGTCAGAAACAGAGTGAATCTCCCTCATCACCGTCCCATCACACACTGGCGGGGTCAGACACAAGGTGAATCTCCATTAACACCGGCCCATCACACACTCCCGGGGTCAGACACCGAGGGAATCTCCATCCACACCGGCCCATCACGAACTCACGGGGTCAGACACAGAGTGAATCTCCCTACTCACCGTCCCATCACAAAAGCCCGGGGTCAGACACAGAGTGAATCTCCCTCCACACCGTCCCATCACAAAAGCCCGGGGTCAGACAGATATTGAATCTCCCTCCTCACCGTCCCATCACAAAAGCCTGGGGTCAGACACAGAGTGAATCTCCATCCTCACCGTCCCATCACAAAAGCCCGGGGTCAGACACAGTGTGAATCTCCATCCAAACCGTCCCATCACAAAAGCCTGGGGTCAGACACAGAGTGAATCTCCATCCTCACCGTCCCATCACAAAAGCCCGGGGTCAGACACAGTGTGAATCTCCATCCAAACCGTCCCATCACAAAAGCCCGGGGTCAGACAGATATTGAATCTCCCTCCTCACCGTCCCATCACAAAAGCCTGGGGTCAGACACAGAGTGAATCTCCATCCTCACCGTCCCATCACAAAAGCCCGGGGTCAGACACAGTGTGAATCTCCATCCAAACCGTCCCATCACACATTGCCGATGTCAGACACAGATTGAAACTCCCTCCACCCCGTCCAATCGCACATTCCGTGGTCAGACCTAGAGTGAATCTGCATCCACACATTTCCATCAAAAACTCCCGGGGTCATTAACAAAGTGATTCTTCCTCCACACCGTCCCATCACACACTCCCGGGGTCTGACACAGAGTGAATCTCCATCCACACCGTCCCATCACAAAAGTGCGGGTTCAGACACAGAGTGAATCTCCATCCACACTGTCCCATCACAAAAGTGCGGGGTCAGACACAGTGTGAATCTCCATGCAAACGGTCCCATCACACTTTCACGGGGTCAGACACAGAGTGAATCTCCCTCCACACAATCCCATCACAAAAGCCCCGGGTCAGACACAGAGTGAATCTCCCTCCACACCGTCCCATCACAAAAGCCCGGGGTCAGACAGATATTGAATCTCCCTCCTCACTGTCCCATCACAAAAGCCCGGTGTCAGACACAGAGTGAATCTGCATCCAAACCGTCCCATCACACATTCCCTGGGTCAGAAACAGAGTGAATCTCCCTCCTCACCGACCCATCACACACTCCCGGGGTCAGACACAGAGTGAATTTCCAAACACACCGTCCCATCACACACTCCCGGGGTCAGACACCGAGGGAATCTCCATCCACACCGGCCCATCACGAACTCACGGGGTCAGACACAGAGTAAATCTCCCTACTCACCGTCCCATCACAAAAGCCCGGGGTCAGACACAGAGTGAATCTCCCTCCACACCGTCCCATCACAAAAGCCCGGGGTCAGACAGATATTGAATCTCCCTCCTCACCGTCCCATCACAAAAGCCTGGGGTCAGACACAGAGTGAATCTCCATCCTCACCGTCCCATCACAAAAGCCCGGGGTCAGACACAGTGTGAATCTCCATCCAAACCGTCCCATCACACATTGCCGATGTCTGACACAGATTGAAACTCCCTCCACCCCGTCCAATCGCACATTCCGTGGTCAGACCTAGAGTGAATCTGCATCCACACATTTCCATCAAAAACTCCCGGGGTCATTAACAAAGTGATTCTTCCTCCACACCGTCCCATCACACACTCCCGGGGTCTGACACAGAGTGAATCTCCATCCACACCGTCCCATCACAAAAGTGCGGGTTCAGACACAGAGTGAATCTCCATCCACACTGTCCCATCACAAAAGTGCGGGGTCAGACACAGAGTGAATCTCCATCCTCACCGTCCCATCACAAAAGCCCGGGGTCAGACACAGTGTGAATCTCCATCCAAACCGTCCCATCACAAAAGCCTGGGGTCAGACACAGAGTGAATCTCCATCCTCACCGTCCCATCACAAAAGCCCGGGGTCAGACACAGTGTGAATCTCCATCCAAACCGTCCCATCACAAAAGCCCGGGGTCAGACAGATATTGAATCTCCCTCCTCACCGTCCCATCACAAAAGCCTGGGGTCAGACACAGAGTGAATCTCCATCCTCACCGTCCCATCACAAAAGCCCGGGGTCAGACACAGTGTGAATCTCCATCCAAACCGTCCCATCACACATTGCCGATGTCAGACACAGATTGAAACTCCCTCCACCCCGTCCAATCGCACATTCCGTGGTCAGACCTAGAGTGAATCTGCATCCACACATTTCCATCAAAAACTCCCGGGGTCATTAACAAAGTGATTCTTCCTCCACACCGTCCCATCACACACTCCCGGGGTCTGACACAGAGTGAATCTCCATCCACACCGTCCCATCACAAAAGTGCGGGTTCAGACACAGAGTGAATCTCCATCCACACTGTCCCATCACAAAAGTGCGGGGTCAGACACAGAGTGAATCTCCATGCAAACGGTCCCATCACACTTTCACGGGGTCAGACACAGAGTGAATCTCCCTCCACACAATCCCATCACAAAAGCCCCGGGTCAGACACAGAGTGAATCTCCCTCCACACCGTCCCATCACAAAAGCCCGGGGTCAGACAGATATTGAATCTCCCTCCTCACTGTCCCATCACAAAAGCCCGGTGTCAGACACAGAGTGAATCTGCATCCAAACCGTCCCATCACACATTCCCTGGGTCAGAAACAGAGTGAATCTCCCTCCTCACCGACCCATCACACACTCCCGGGGTCAGACACAGAGTGAATTTCCAAACACACCGTCCCATCACACACTCCCGGGGTCAGACACCGAGGGAATCTCCATCCACACCGGCCCATCACGAACTCACGGGGTCAGACACAGAGTAAATCTCCCTACTCACCGTCCCATCACAAAAGCCCGGGGTCAGACACAGAGTGAATCTCCCTCCACACCGTCCCATCACAAAAGCCCGGGGTCAGACAGATATTGAATCTCCCTCCTCACCGTCCCATCACAAAAGCCTGGGGTCAGACACAGAGTGAATCTCCATCCTCACCGTCCCATCACAAAAGCCCGGGGTCAGACACAGTGTGAATCTCCATCCAAACCGTCCCATCACACATTGCCGATGTCTGACACAGATTGAAACTCCCTCCACCCCGTCCAATCGCACATTCCGTGGTCAGACCTAGAGTGAATCTGCATCCACACATTTCCATCAAAAACTCCCGGGGTCATTAACAAAGTGATTCTTCCTCCACACCGTCCCATCACACACTCCCGGGGTCTGACACAGAGTGAATCTCCATCCACACCGTCCCATCACAAAAGTGCGGGTTCAGACACAGAGTGAATCTCCATCCACACTGTCCCATCACAAAAGTGCGGGGTCAGACACAGAGTGCATCTCCATCCAAACGGTCCCATCACACTTTCACGGGGTCAGACACAGAGTGAATCTCCCTCCACACAATCCCATCACAAAAGCCCGGGGTCAGACACTCAGTGAACCTGCATCCAAACCGTCCCATCACACATTGCCGGGGTCAGACACAGAGTGAATCTCCTTCCACACCATCCCATCACAAATTCCAGGGGTGAGACATAGAGTGAATCTCCATCCACACCGTCCATCACAAACTCACGGGGTCAGACACAGAGTGAATCTCCCTCCACACAATCCCATCACAAAAGCCCGGGGTCAGACACTGAGTGAATCTCCTTCCACACCATCCCATCACAAATTCCAGGGGTCAGACATAGAGTGAATCTGCATCAACACCTTTCCATCACAAACTCCCGGGGTCAGACAAAGAGTAAATCTCCCTCCTCACCGTCCCATCACACAATCCTGGCGTCAGGAACAGAGTGAATCCCCATCCAAACCGTCCCATCACAATCTCCCGGGGTCAGACTCAGAGTGAATCTCCCTCCACACAAACCCATCACAAAAGCCTGGGGTCAGACACTGAGTGAACCTCCATCTAAACCGTCCCATCACACAATGCCGTGGTCAGACACAGAGTAAATCTCCTTCCACATCATCCCATCACAAATTCCAGTGGTCAGACATAGAGTGAATCTGCATCCGCACCTTTCCATCACAAACTCCCGGGGTCAGACAAAGAGTAAATCTCCCTCCTCACCGTTCCATCACACACTTCCGGCGACAGGCACAGAGTGAATCTGCATCCAATCCGTCCCATCACACGTTCCCGTGGTCAGACACAGAGTGAATCTCCCTCCTCACCGACCCATCACACACTCCCGGGGTCAGACACAGAGGGAATCTCCATCCACACCGGCCCATCACGAACTCACGGGGTCAGACACAGAGTGAATCTCCCTACTCACCGTCCCATCACAAAAGCCCCGGGTCAGACACAGAGTGAATCTCCCTCCACACCGTCCCATCACAAAAGCCCGGGGTCAGACAGATATTGAATCTCCCTCCTCACTGTCCCATCACAAAAGCCCGGTGTCAGACACAGAGTGAATCTGCATCCAAACCGTCCCATCACACATTCCCTGGGTCAGAAACAGAGTGAATCTCCCTCATCACCGTCCCATCACACACTGGCGGGGTCAGACACAAGGTGAATCTCCATTAACACCGGCCCATCACAAAAACCCTGGGTCAGACACAAAGTGAATCTCCATACACACCGGCCCATCACAAACTCAAGGGGTCAGACACAGAGTGAATCTCCCTCCACACCGTCCCATCACAAAAGCCCGGGGTCAGACAGATATTGAATCTCCCTCCTCACCGTCCCATCACAAAAGCCCGGGGTCAGACACAGAGTGAATCTCCCTCCTCACCGTTCCATCACAAAAGCCCGGGGTCAGACACAGAGTCAATCTCCATCCAAACCGTCCCATCACACATTGCCGATGTCAGACACAGATTGAAACTCCCTCCACACCGTCCATTCACAAATTCCGTGGTCAGACATAGAGTGAATCTCCCTCCACACCGTCCCATCACACTCTCCCGGGGTCTGACACAGAGTGAATCTCCATCCACACCGTCCCATCACACTTTCCCGGGGTCAGACACAGAGTGAATCTCCATCCACACCGTCCCATCACAAACTCCCGGGGTCAGACACAGAGTGAATCTCCATCCAGACCTTCCCATCACAAAAACCCGGGGTCAGACACAAAGTGAATGTCCATCCAAACCGTCCCATCATACATTCCCTGGGTCAGACTCAGAGTGATTCTCCATCCACACCGTCCCATCACAAAAGCCCGGGGTCAGACACAGAGTGAATCTACATCCAAAACGCCCCTTAACACTTCCCCGCGGTCAGACACAGAGTGAATCCCCATCCAAACCGTCCCATCACAATCTCCCGGGGTCAGACACAGAGTGAATCCCCATCCACACAAACCCATCACAAAAGCCTGGGGTCAGACACTGAGTGAACCTCCATCCAAACCGTCCCATCACACAATGCCGTGGTCAGACACACAGTGAATCTCCTTCCACATCATCCCATCACAAATTCCAGTGGTCAGACATAGAGTGAATCTGCATCCACACCTTTCCATCACAAACTCCCGGGTTCAGACAAAGAGTAAATCTCCCTCCTCACCGTCCCATCACACACTCCCGTCGTCAGGCACAGAGTGAATCTGTATCCAATCCGTCCCATCACACGTTCCCGTGGTCAGACACAGAGTGAATCTCCCTCCTCACCGACCCATCACACACTCCCGTGGTCAGACACAGAGTGAATTTCCAAACACACCGTCCCATCACACACTCCCGGGGTCAGACACAGAGGGAATCTCCATCCACACCGGCCCATCACGAACTCACGGGGTCAGACACAGAGTGAATCTACCTACTCACCGTCCCATCACAAAAGCCCGGGGTCAGACATAGAGTGAATCTCCCTCCACACCGTCCCATCACAAAAGCCCGGGGTCAGACAGATATTGAATCTCCCTCCTCACCGTCCCATCACAAAAGCCTGGGGTCAGACACAGAGTGAATCTCCATCCTCACCGTCCCATCACAAAAGCCCGGGGTCAGACACAGTGTGAATCTCCATCCAAACCGTCCCATCACACATTGCCGATGTCAGACACAGATTGAAACTCCCTCCACCTCGTCCAATCGCAAATTCCGTGGTCAGACCTAGAGTGAATCTGCATCCACACATTTCCATCAAAAACTCCCGGGGTCAGAAACAAAGTGATTCTTCCTCCACACCGTCCCATCACACACTCCCGGGGTCTGACACAGAGTGAATCTCCATCCACACCGTCCCATCACAAAAGTGCGGGGTCAGACACAGAGTGAATCTCCATCCACACTGTCCCATCACAAAAGTGCGGGGTCAGACACAGAGTGAATCTCCATCCAAACGGTCCCATCACACTTTCACGGGGTCAGACACAGAGTGAATCTCCCTCCACACAATCCCATCACAAAAGCCCGGGGTCAGACACTCAGTGAACCTGCATCCAAACCGTCCCATCACACATTGCCCGGGGTCAGACACAGAGTGAATCTCCTTCCACACCATCCCATCACAAATTCCAGGGGTGAGACATAGAGTGAATCTCCATCCACACCGTCCATCACAAACTCACGGGGTCAGACACAGAGTGAATCTCCCTCCACACAATCCCATCACAAAAGCCCGGGGTCAGACACTGAGTGAATCTCCTTCCACACCATCCCATCACAAATTCCAGGGGTCAGACATAGAGTGAATCTGCATCCACACCTTTCCATCACAAACTCCCGAGGTCAGACAAAGAGTAAATCTCCCTCCTCACCGTCCCATCACACACTCCTGGCGTCAGGAACAGAGTGAATCTGCATCCAAACCGTCCCATCACACGTTCCCGGGGTCAGACACAGAGTGAATCTCCCTCCTCACCGTCCCAACACACACTCCCGGGGTCAGACACAGAGTGAATTTCCAATCACACCGTCCCATCACAATCTCCCGGGGTCAGACACAGTGTGAATCTCCATCCAAACCGTCCCATCAGACGTTCCCGGGGTCAGACACAGAGTGAATCTCCCTCTTCACCGTCCCATCACAAAAGCCCGGGTCAGTCACAGAGTGAATCTCCATCCAAACTGTCCCATCACACATTCCCGGGGTAAGACACAGAGTGAATCTCCATCCACACCGTCCAATCTTAAACCCCTCGGGGTCAGACACTGAGTGAACCTCCATCCAAACCGTCTCATCACACATTGCCGGGGTCAGACACAGAGTGAATCTCCTTCCACACCATCCTATCACAAATTCCAGGGGTCAGACACAGAGTGAATCTGCCTCCTCACCGTCCCATCACAAAAGCCCGTGGTCAGACACAGAGTGAATCTCCATCCAAACCGTCCCATCACACATTGCCGATGTCAGACACAGATTGAAACTCCCTCCACACCATCCCATCACAAATTCCAGGGGTGAGACATAGAGTGAATCTCCATCCACACCGTCCATCACAAACTCCCGGGGTCAGACACAGAATGAATCTCCTTCCACACCATCCCATCACAAATTCCAGGGGTCAGACATAGAGTGAATCTGCATCCACACCTTTCCATCACAAACTCCCGGGGTCAGACAAAGAGTAAATCTCCCTCCTCACCGTCCCATCACACACACCTGGCGTCAGGAATAGAGTGAATCTGCATCCAAACCGTCCCATCACACGTTCCCGGGGTCAGACACAGAGTGAATCTCCCTCCTCAACGTCCCAACACACACTCCCGGGGTCAGACACAGAGTGAATTTCCAATCACACCGTCCCATCACAAACTCCCGGGGTCAGACACAGTGTGAATCTCCCTCCACACCGTCCCATCACAATAGACCGGGGTCAGACACAAAGTGAATCTCCCTCCACACCGTCCCATCACAAACTCCCGGGGTCAGACACAGAGTGAATCTCCATCCAAACGGTCCCATCACACTTTCACGGGGTCAGACACAGAGTGAATCTCCCTCCACACAATCCCATCACAAAAGCCCGGGGTCAGACACTCAGTGAACCTGCATCCAAACCGTCCCATCACACATTGCCCGGGGTCAGACACAGAGTGAATCTCCTTCCACACCATCCCATCACAAATTCCAGGGGTGAGACATAGAGTGAATCTCCATCCACACCGTCCATCACAAACTCACGGGGTCAGACACAGAGTGAATCTCCCTCCACACAATCCCATCACAAAAGCCCGGGGTCAGACACTGAGTGAATCTCCTTCCACACCATCCCATCACAAATTCCAGGGGTCAGACATAGAGTGAATCTGCATCCACACCTTTCCATCACAAACTCCCGAGGTCAGACAAAGAGTAAATCTCCCTCCTCACCGTCCCATCACACACTCCTGGCGTCAGGAACAGAGTGAATCTGCATCCAAACCGTCCCATCACACGTTCCCGGGGTCAGACACAGAGTGAATCTCCCTCCTCACCGTCCCAACACACACTCCCGGGGTCAGACACAGAGTGAATTTCCAATCACACCGTCCCATCACAATCTCCCGGGGTCAGACACAGTGTGAATCTCCATCCAAACCGTCCCATCAGACGTTCCCGGGGTCAGACACAGAGTGAATCTCCCTCTTCACCGTCCCATCACAAAAGCCCGGGTCAGTCACAGAGTGAATCTCCATCCAAACTGTCCCATCACACATTCCCGGGGTAAGACACAGAGTGAATCTCCATCCACACCGTCCAATCTTAAACCCCTCGGGGTCAAACACTGAGTGAACCTCCATCCAAACCGTCTCATCACACATTGCCGGGGTCAGACACAGAGTGAATCTCCTTCCACACCATCCTATCACAAATTCCAGGGGTCAGACACAGAGTGAATCTGCCTCCTCACCGTCCCATCACAAAAGCCCGTGGTCAGACACAGAGTGAATCTCCATCCAAACCGTCCCATCACACATTGCCGATGTCAGACACAGATTGAAACTCCCTCCACACCATCCCATCACAAATTCCAGGGGTGAGACATAGAGTGAATCTCCATCCACACCGTCCATCACAAACTCCCGGGGTCAGACACAGAATGAATCTCCTTCCACACCATCCCATCACAAATTCCAGGGGTCAGACATAGAGTGAATCTGCATCCACACCTTTCCATCACAAACTCCCGGGGTCAGACAAAGAGTAAATCTCCCTCCTCACCGTCCCATCACACACTCCTGGCGTCAGGAATAGAGTGAATCTGCATCCAAACCGTCCCATCACACGTTCCCGGGGTCAGACACAGAGTGAATCTCCCTCCTCAACGTCCCAACACACACTCCCGGGGTCAGACACAGAGTGAATTTCCAATCACACCGTCCCATCACAAACTCCCGGGGTCAGACACAGTGTGAATCTCCCTCCACACCGTCCCATCACAATAGACCGGGGTCAGACACAAAGTGAATCTCCCTCCACACCGTCCCATCACAAACTCCCGGGGTCAGACACAGAGTGAATCTCCTTCCACACCATCCCATCACAAATTCCAGGGGTCAGACATAGAGTGAATCTGCATCCACACCTTTCCATCACAAACTCCCGGGGTCAGACAAAGAGTAAATCTCCCTCCTCACCGTCCCATCACACACTCCTGGCGTCAGGAATAGAGTGAATCTCCATCCAAACTGTCCCAACACACGTTCCCGGGGTCTGACACAGAGTGAATCTCCCTCTTCACCGTCCCATCACACACTCCTGGGGTCAGACTCACTGTGAACCTCCATCCAAACCGTCCCATCACACGTTCCCGGGGTCAGGCACAGAGTGAATCTCCCTCTTCACCGTCCCATCACAAAAGCCCGGGTCAGTCACAGAGTGAATCTCCATCCAAACTGTCCCATCACACATTCCCGGGGTAAGACACAGAGTGAATCTCCATCCACACCGTCCCATCTTAAACCCCTCGGGGTCAGACACTGAGTGAACCTCCATCCAAACCGTCTCATCACACATTGCCGGGGTCAGACACAGAGTGAATCTCCTTCCACACCATCCTATCACAAATTCCAGGGGTCAGACACAGAGTGAATCTGCCTCCTCACCGTCCCATCACAAAAGCCCGTGGTCAGACACAGAGTGAATCTCCATCCACACCGTCCCATCACAAAAGCCCGTGGTCAGACACAGAGTGAATCTCCATCCACACTGTCCCATCACAAAAGTGCGGGGTCAGACACAGAGTGAATCTCCATCCAAACCGTCCCATCACAATCTCCCGGGGTCAGACACAGAGTGAATCTCCCTCCACACAAACCCATCATAAAAGCCTGGGGTCAGACACTGAGTGAACCTCCATCTAAACCGTCCCATCACACAATGCCGTGGTCAGACACAGAGTAAATCTCCTTCCACATCATCCCATCACAAATTCCAGTGGTCAGACATAGAGTGAATCTGCATCCGCACCATTCCATCACAAACTCCCGGGGTCAGACAAAGAGTAAATCTCACTCCTCACCGTTCCATCACACACTTCCGGCGACAGGCACAGAGTGAATCTGCATCCAATCCGTCCCATCACACGTTCCCGTGGTCAGACACAGAGTGAATCTCCCTCCTCACCGACCCATCAAACTCTGCCGGGGTCAGACACAGAGGGAATCTCCATCCACACCGGACCATCACGAACTCACGGGGTCAGACACAGAGTGAATCTCCCTACTCACCGTCCCATCACAAAAGCCCGGGGTCAGACACAGAGTGAATCTCCCTCCACACCGTCCCATCACAAAAGCCCGGGGTCAGACAGATATTGAATCTCCCTCCTCACCGTCCCATCACAAAAGCCCGGTGTCAGACACAGAGTGAATCTCCCTCCACACAATCCCATCACAAAAGCCCGGGGTCAGACACTCAGTGAACCTGCATCCAAACCGTCCCATCACACATTGCCCGGGGTCAGACACAGAGTGAATCTCCTTCCACACCATCCCATCACAAATTCCAGGGGTGAGACATAGAGTGAATCTCCATCCACACCTTCCATCACAAACTCACGGGGTCAGACACAGAGTGAATCTCCCTCCACACAATCCCATCACAAAAGCCCGGGGTCAGACACTGAGTGAATCTCCTTCCACACCATCCCATCACAAATTCCAGGGGTCAGACATAGAGTGAATCTGCATCCACACCTTTCCATCACAAACTCCCGGGGTCAGACAAAGAGTAAATCTCCCTCCTCACCGTCCCTTCACACACTCCTGGCGTCAGGAACAGAGTGAATCTGCATCCAAACCGTCCCATCACACGTTCCCGGGGTCAGACACAGAGTGAATCTCCCTCCTCACCGTCCCAACACACACTCCCGGGGTCAGACACAGAGTGAATTTCCAATCACACCGTCCCATCACAATCTCCCGGGGTCAGACACAGTGTGAATCTCCATCCAAACCGTCCCATCAGACGTTCCCGGGGTCAGACACAGAGTGAATCTCCCTCTTCACCGTCCCATCACAAAAGCCCGGGTCAGTCACAGAGTGAATCTCCATCCAAACTGTCCCATCACACATTCCCGGGGTAAGACACAGAGTGAATCTCCATCCACACCGTCCCATCTTAAACCCCTCGGGGTCAGACACTGAGTGAACCTCCATCCAAACCGTCTCATCACACATTGCCGGGGTCAGACAGAGTGAATCTCCTTCCACACCATCCTATCACAAATTCCAGGGGTCAGACACAGAGTGAATCTGCCTCCTCACCGTCCCATCACAAAAGCCCGTGGTCAGACACAGAGTGAATCTCCATCCAAACCGTCCCATCACACATTGCCGATGTCAGACACAGATTGAAACTCCCTCCACACCATCCCATCACAAATTCCAGGGGTGAGACATAGAGTGAATCTCCATCCACACAAACCCATCACAAAAGCCTGGTGTCAGACACTGAGTGAACCTCCATCCAAACCGTCCCATCACACAATGCCGTGGTCAGACACACAGTGAATCTCCTTCCACATCATCCCATCACAAATTCCACTGGTCAGACATAGAGTGAATCTGCATCCACACCTTTCCATCACAAACTCCCGGGTTCAGACAAAGAGTAAATCTCCCTCCTCACCGTCCCATCACACACTCCCGGCGTCAGGCACAGAGTGAATCTGTATCCTATCCGTCCCATCACACGTTCCCGTGGTCAGACACAGAGTGAATCTCCCTCCTCACCGACCCATCACACACTCCCGGGGTCAGACACAGAGTGAATTTCCAAACACACCGTCCCATCACACACTCCCGGGGTCAGACACAGAGGGAATCTCCATCCACACCGGCCCATCACGAACTCACGGGGTCAGACACAGAGTGAATCTCCCTACTCACCGTCCCATCACAAAAGCCCGGGGTCAGACACAGAGTGAATCTCCCTCCACACCGTCCCATCACAAAAGCCCGGGGTCAGACAGATATTGAATCTCCCTCCTCACCGTCCCATCACAAAAGCCTGGGGTCAGACACAGAGTGAATCTCCATCCTCACCGTCCCATCACAAAAGCCCGGGGTCAGACACAGTGTGAATCTCCATCCAAAACGTCCCATCACACATTGCCGATGTCAGACACAGATTGAAACTCCCTCCACCCCGTCCAATCGCAAATTCCGTGGTCAGACCTAGAGTGAATCTGCATCCACACATTTCCATCAAAAACTCCCGGGGTCAGAAACAAAGTGATTCTTCCTCCACACCGTCCCATCACACACTCCCGGGGTCTGACACAGAGTGAATCTCCATCCACACCGTCCCATCACAAAAGTGCGGGGTCAGACACAGAGTGAATCTCCATCCACACTGTCCCATCACAAAAGTGCGGGGTCAGACACAGAGTGAATCTCCATCCAAACGGTCCCATCACACTTTCACGGGGTCAGACACAGAGTGAATCTCCCTCCACACAATCCCATCACAAAAGCCCGGGGTCAGACACTCAGTGAACCTGCATCCAAACCGTCCCAACACACATTGCCCGGGCTCAGACACAGAGTGAATCTCCTTCGACACCATCCCATCACAAATTCCAGGGGTGAGACATAGAGTGAATCTCCATCCACACCGTCCATCACAAACTCACGGGGTCAGACACAGAGTGAATCTCCCTCCACACAATCCCATCACAAAAGCCCGGGGTCAGACACTGAGTGAATCTCCTTCCACACCATCCCATCACAAATTCCAGGGGTCAGACATAGAGTGAATCTGCATCCACACCTTTCCATCAAAAACTCCCGGGGTCAGACAAAGAGTAAATCTCGCTCCTCACCGTCCCATCACACACTCCTGGCGTCAGGAACAGAGTGAATCTGCATCCAAACCGTCCCATCACACGTTCCCGGGGTCAGACACAGAGTGAATCTCCCTCCTCACCGTCCCAACACACACTCCCGGGGTCAGACACAGAGTGAATTTCCAATCACACCGTCCCATCACAATCTCCCGGGGTCAGACACAGTGTGAATCTCCATCCAAACCGTCCCATCAGACGTTCCCGGGGTCAGACACAGAGTGAATCTCCCTCTTCACCGTCCCATCACAAAAGCCCGGGTCAGTCACAGAGTGAATCTCCATCCAAACTGTCCCATCACACATTCCCGGGGTAAGACACAGAGTGAATCTCCATCCACACCGTCCCATCTTAAACCCCTCGGGGTCAGACACTGAGTGAACCTCCATCCAAACCGTCTCATCACACATTGCCGGGGTCAGACACAGAGTGAATCTCCTTCCACACCATCCTATCACAAATTCCAGGGGTCAGACACAGAGTGAATCTGCCTCCTCACCGTCCCATCACAAAAGCCCGTGGTCAGACACAGAGTGAATCTCCATCCAAACCGTCCCATCACACATTGCCGATGTCAGACACAGATTGAAACTCCCTCCACACCATCCCATCACAAATTCCAGGGGTGAGACATAGAGTGAATCTCCATCCACACCGTCCATCACAAACTCCCGGGGTCAGACACAGAGTGAATCTCCTTCCACACCATCCCATCACAAATTCCAGGGGTCAGACATAGAGTGAATCTGCATCCACACCTTTCCATCACAAACTCCCGGGGTCAGACAAAGAGTAAATCTCCCTCCTCACCGTCCCATCACACACTCCTGGCGTCAGGAATAGAGTGAATCTGCATCCAAACCGTCCCATCACACGTTCCCGGGGTCAGACACAGAGTGAATCTCCCTCCTCACCGTCCCAACACACACTCCCGGGGTCAGACACAGAGTGAATTTCCAATCACACCGTCCCATCACAATCTCCCGGGGTCAGACACAGTGTGAATCTCCCTCCACACCGTCCCATCACAATAGACCGGGGTCAGACACAAAGTGAATCTCCCTCCACACCGTCCCATCACAAACTCCCGGGGTCAGACACAGAGTGAATCTCCTTCCACACCATCGCATCACAAATTCCAGGGGTCAGACATAGAGTGAATCTGCATCCACACCTTTCCATCACAAACTCCCGGGGTCAGACAAAGAGTAAATCTCCCTCCTCACCGTCCCATCACACACTCCTGGCGTCAGGAATAGAGTGAATCTCCATCCAAACTGTCCCAACACACGTTCCCGGGGTCTGACACAGAGTGAATCTCCCTCTTCACCGTCCCATCACACACTCCTGGGGTCAGACTCACTGTGAACCTCCATCCAAACAGTCCCATCACACGTTCCCGGGGTCAGACACAGAGTGAATCTCCCTCTTCACCGTCCCATCACAAAAGCCCGGGTCAGTCACAGAGTGAATCTCCATCCAAACTGTCCCATCACACATTCCCGGGGTAAGACACAGAGTGAATCTCCATCCACACCGTCCCATCTTAAACCCCTCGGGGTCAGACACTGAGTGAACCTCCATCCAAACCGTCTCATCACACATTGCCGGGGTCAGACACAGAGTGAATCTCCTTCCACACCATCCTATCACAAATTCCAGGGGTCAGACACAGAGTGAATCTGCCTCCTCACCGTCCCATCACAAAAGCCCGTGGTCAGACACAGAGTGAATCTCCATCCACACCGTCCCATCACAAAAGCCCGTGGTCAGACACAGAGTGAATCTCCATCCACACTGTCCCATCACAAAAGTGCGGGGTCAGACACAGAGTGAATCTCCATCCAAACGGTCCCATCACACTTTCACGGGGTCAGACACAGAGTGAATCTCCCTCCACACAATCCCATCACAAAAGCCCGGGGTCAGACACTCAGTGAACCTGCATCCAAACCGTCCCATCACACATTGCCCGGGGTCAGACACAGAGTGAATCTCCTTCCACACCATCCCATCACAAATTCCAGGGGTCAGACATAGAGTGAATCTGCATCCACACCTTTCAATCACAAACTCCCGGGGTCAGACAAAGAGTAATTCACCCTCCTCCCCGTCCCATCACACACTCCTGGCGTCAGGAACAGAGTGAATCTGCATCCAAACCGTCCCATCACACGTTCCCGGGGTCAGACACAGAGTGAATCTCCCTCCTCACCGTCCCAACACACACTCCCGGGGTCAGACACAGAGTAAATTTCCAATCACACCGTCCCATCACAATCTCCCGGGGTCAGACACAGAGTGATTCTCCTTCCACACCATCCTATCACACATTGCCGGGGTCAGACACAGAGTGAAACTCCCTCCACACCGTCCATTCACAAATTCCGTGGTCAGACATAGAGTGAAACTGCAGCCACACATTTCCATCACAAACTCCCGGGGTCAGAAACAGAGTTAATCTCCCTCCACACCGTCCCATCACACACTCCCGGGGTCTGACACAGAGTATATCTCCATCCACACAATCCCATCACAAAAGCCCGGGGTCAGACACTGAGTGAATCTCCTTCCACACCATCCCATCACAAATTCCAGGGGTCAGACATAGAGTGAATCTGCATCCACACCTTTCCATCACAAACTCCCGGGGTCAGACAAAGAGTAAATCTCCCTCCTCACCGTCCCTTCACACTCTCCTGGCGTCAGGAACAGAGTGAATCTGCATCCAAACCGTCCCATCACACGTTCCCGGGGTCAGACACAGAGTGAATCTCCCTCCTCACCGTCCCAACACACACTCCCGGGGTCAGACACAGAGTGAATTTCCAATCACACCGTCCCATCACAATCTCCCGGGGTCAGACACAGAGGGAATCTCCATCCACACCGGCCCATCACGAACTCACGGGGTCAGACACAGAGTGAATCTCCCTACTCACCGTCCCATCACAAAAGCCCGGGGTCAGACACAGAGTGAATCTCCCTCCACACCGTCCCATCACAAAAGCCCGGGGTCAGACAGATATTGAATCTCCCTCCTCACCGTCCCATCACAAAAGCCTGGGGTCAGACACAGAGTGAATCTCCATCCTCACCGTCCCATCACAAAAGCCCGGGGTCAGACACAGTGTGAATCTCCATCCAAAACGTCCCATCACACATTGCCGATGTCAGACATAGATTGAAACTCCCTCCACCCCGTCCAATCGCAAATTCCGTGGTCAGACCTAGAGTGAATCTGCATCCACACATTTCCATCAAAAACTCCCGGGGTCAGAAACAAAGTGATTCTTCCTCCACACCGTCCCATCACACACTCCCGGGGTCTGACACAGAGTGAATCTCCATCCACACCGTCCCATCACAAAAGTGCGGGGTCAGACACAGAGTGAATCTCCATCCACACTGTCCCATCACAAAAGTGCGGGGTCAGACACAGAGTGAATCTCCATCCAAACGGTCCCATCACACTTTCACGGGGTCAGACACAGAGTGAATCTCCCTCCACACAATCCCATCACAAAAGCCCGGGGTCAGACACTCAGTGAACCTGCATCCAAACCGTCCCAACACACATTGCCCGGGCTCAGACACAGAGTGAATCTCCTTCGACACCATCCCATCACAAATTCCAGGGGTGAGACATAGAGTGAATCTCCATCCACACCGTCCATCACAAACTCACGGGGTCAGACACAGAGTGAATCTCCCTCCACACAATCCCATCACAAAAGCCCGGGGTCAGACACTGAGTGAATCTCCTTCCACACCATCCCATCACAAATTCCAGGGGTCAGACATAGAGTGAATCTGCATCCACACCTTTCCATCAAAAACTCCCGGGGTCAGACAAAGAGTAAATCTCGCTCCTCACCGTCCCATCACACACTCCTGGCGTCAGGAACAGAGTGAATCTGCATCCAAACCGTCCCATCACACGTTCCCGGGGTCAGACACAGAGTGAATCTCCCTCCTCACCGTCCCAACACACACTCCCGGGGTCAGACACAGAGTGAATTTCCAATCACACCGTCCCATCACAATCTCCCGGGGTCAGACACAGTGTGAATCTCCATCCAAACCGTCCCATCAGACGTTCCCGGGGTCAGACACAGAGTGAATCTCCCTCTTCACCGTCCCATCACAAAAGCCCGGGTCAGTCACAGAGTGAATCTCCATCCAAACTGTCCCATCACACATTCCCGGGGTAAGACACAGAGTGAATCTCCATCCACACCGTCCCATCTTAAACCCCTCGGGGTCAGACACTGAGTGAACCTCCATCCAAACCGTCTCATCACACATTGCCGGGGTCAGACACAGAGTGAATCTCCTTCCACACCATCCTATCACAAATTCCAGGGGTCAGACACAGAGTGAATCTGCCTCCTCACCGTCCCATCACAAAAGCCCGTGGTCAGACACAGAGTGAATCTCCATCCAAACCGTCCCATCACACATTGCCGATGTCAGACACAGATTGAAACTCCCTCCACACCATCCCATCACAAATTCCAGGGGTGAGACATAGAGTGAATCTCCATCCACACCGTCCATCACAAACTCCCGGGGTCAGACACAGAGTGAATCTCCTTCCACACCATCCCATCACAAATTCCAGGGGTCAGACATAGAGTGAATCTGCATCCACACCTTTCCATCACAAACTCCCGGGGTCAGACAAAGAGTAAATCTCCCTCCTCACCGTCCCATCACACACTCCTGGCGTCAGGAATAGAGTGAATCTGCATCCAAACCGTCCCATCACACGTTCCCGGGGTCAGACACAGAGTGAATCTCCCTCCTCACCGTCCCAACACACACTCCCGGGGTCAGACACAGAGTGAATTTCCAATCACACCGTCCCATCACAATCTCCCGGGGTCAGACACAGTGTGAATCTCCCTCCACACCGTCCCATCACAATAGACCGGGGTCAGACACAAAGTGAATCTCCCTCCACACCGTCCCATCACAAACTCCCGGGGTCAGACACAGAGTGAATCTCCTTCCACACCATCGCATCACAAATTCCAGGGGTCAGACATAGAGTGAATCTGCATCCACACCTTTCCATCACAAACTCCCGGGGTCAGACAAAGAGTAAATCTCCCTCCTCACCGTCCCATCACACACTCCTGGCGTCAGGAATAGAGTGAATCTCCATCCAAACTGTCCCAACACACGTTCCCGGGGTCTGACACAGAGTGAATCTCCCTCTTCACCGTCCCATCACACACTCCTGGGGTCAGACTCACTGTGAACCTCCATCCAAACAGTCCCATCACACGTTCCCGGGGTCAGACACAGAGTGAATCTCCCTCTTCACCGTCCCATCACAAAAGCCCGGGTCAGTCACAGAGTGAATCTCCATCCAAACTGTCCCATCACACATTCCCGGGGTAAGACACAGAGTGAATCTCCATCCACACCGTCCCATCTTAAACCCCTCGGGGTCAGACACTGAGTGAACCTCCATCCAAACCGTCTCATCACACATTGCCGGGGTCAGACACAGAGTGAATCTCCTTCCACACCATCCTATCACAAATTCCAGGGGTCAGACACAGAGTGAATCTGCCTCCTCACCGTCCCATCACAAAAGCCCGTGGTCAGACACAGAGTGAATCTCCATCCACACCGTCCCATCACAAAAGCCCGTGGTCAGACACAGAGTGAATCTCCATCCACACTGTCCCATCACAAAAGTGCGGGGTCAGACACAGAGTGAATCTCCATCCAAACGGTCCCATCACACTTTCACGGGGTCAGACACAGAGTGAATCTCCCTCCACACAATCCCATCACAAAAGCCCGGGGTCAGACACTCAGTGAACCTGCATCCAAACCGTCCCATCACACATTGCCCGGGGTCAGACACAGAGTGAATCTCCTTCCACACCATCCCATCACAAATTCCAGGGGTCAGACATAGAGTGAATCTGCATCCACACCTTTCAATCACAAACTCCCGGGGTCAGACAAAGAGTAATTCACCCTCCTCCCCGTCCCATCACACACTCCTGGCGTCAGGAACAGAGTGAATCTGCATCCAAACCGTCCCATCACACGTTCCCGGGGTCAGACACAGAGTGAATCTCCCTCCTCACCGTCCCAACACACACTCCCGGGGTCAGACACAGAGTAAATTTCCAATCACACCGTCCCATCACAATCTCCCGGGGTCAGACACAGAGTGATTCTCCTTCCACACCATCCTATCACACATTGCCGGGGTCAGACACAGAGTGAAACTCCCTCCACACCGTCCATTCACAAATTCCGTGGTCAGACATAGAGTGAAACTGCAGCCACACATTTCCATCACAAACTCCCGGGGTCAGAAACAGAGTTAATCTCCCTCCACACCGTCCCATCACACACTCCCGGGGTCTGACACAGAGTATATCTCCATCCACACAATCCCATCACAAAAGCCCGGGGTCAGACACTGAGTGAATCTCCTTCCACACCATCCCATCACAAATTCCAGGGGTCAGACATAGAGTGAATCTGCATCCACACCTTTCCATCACAAACTCCCGGGGTCAGACAAAGAGTAAATCTCCCTCCTCACCGTCCCTTCACACTCTCCTGGCGTCAGGAACAGAGTGAATCTGCATCCAAACCGTCCCATCACACGTTCCCGGGGTCAGACACAGAGTGAATCTCCCTCCTCACCGTCCCAACACACACTCCCGGGGTCAGACACAGAGTGAATTTCCAATCACACCGTCCCATCACAATCTCCCGGGGTCAGACACAGAGGGAATCTCCATCCACACCGGCCCATCACGAACTCACGGGGTCAGACACAGAGTGAATCTCCCTACTCACCGTCCCATCACAAAAGCCCGGGGTCAGACACAGAGTGAATCTCCCTCCACACCGTCCCATCACAAAAGCCCGGGGTCAGACAGATATTGAATCTCCCTCCTCACCGTCCCATCACAAAAGCCTGGGGTCAGACACAGAGTGAATCTCCATCCTCACCGTCCCATCACAAAAGCCCGGGGTCAGACACAGTGTGAATCTCCATCCAAAACGTCCCATCACACATTGCCGATGTCAGACATAGATTGAAACTCCCTCCACCCCGTCCAATCGCAAATTCCGTGGTCAGACCTAGAGTGAATCTGCATCCACACATTTCCATCAAAAACTCCCGGGGTCAGAAACAAAGTGATTCTTCCTCCACACCGTCCCATCACACACTCCCGGGGTCTGACACAGAGTGAATCTCCATCCACACCGTCCCATCACAAAAGTGCGGGGTCAGACACAGAGTGAATCTCCATCCACACTGTCCCATCACAAAAGTGCGGGGTCAGACACAGAGTGAATCTCCATCCAAACGGTCCCATCACACTTTCACGGGGTCAGACACAGAGTGAATCTCCCTCCACACAATCCCATCACAAAAGCCCGGGGTCAGACACTCAGTGAACCTGCATCCAAACCGTCCCATCACACATTGCCCGGGCTCAGACACAGAGTGAATCTCCTTCGACACCATCCCATCACAAATTCCAGGGGTGAGACATAGAGTGAATCTCCATCCACACCGTCCATCACAAACTCACGGGGTCAGACACAGAGTGAATCTCCCTCCACACAATCCCATCACAAAAGCCCGGGGTCAGACACTGAGTGAATCTCCTTCCACACCATCCCATCACAAATTCCAGGGGTCAGACATAGAGTGAATCTGCATCCACACCTTTCCATCAAAAACTCCCGGGGTCAGACAAAGAGTAAATCTCGCTCCTCACCGTCCCATCACACACTCCTGGCGTCAGGAACAGAGTGAATCTGCATCCAAACCGTCCCATCACACGTTCCCGGGGTCAGACACAGAGTGAATCTCCCTCCTCACCGTCCCAACACACACTCCCGGGGTCAGACACAGAGTGAATTTCCAATCACACCGTCCCATCACAATCTCCCGGGGTCAGACACAGTGTGAATCTCCATCCAAACCGTCCCATCAGACGTTCCCGGGGTCAGACACAGAGTGAATCTCCCTCTTCACCGTCCCATCACAAAAGCCCGGGTCAGTCACAGAGTGAATCTCCATCCAAACTGTCCCATCACACATTCCCGGGGTAAGACACAGAGTGAATCTCCATCCACACCGTCCCATCTTAAACCCCTCGGGGTCAGACACTGAGTGAACCTCCATCCAAACCGTCTCATCACACATTGCCGGGGTCAGACACAGAGTGAATCTCCTTCCACACCATCCTATCACAAATTCCAGGGGTCAGACACAGAGTGAATCTGCCTCCTCACCGTCCCATCACAAAAGCCCGTGGTCAGACACAGAGTGAATCTCCATCCAAACCGTCCCATCACACATTGCCGATGTCAGACACAGATTGAAACTCCCTCCACACCATCCCATCACAAATTCCAGGGGTGAGACATAGAGTGAATCTCCATCCACACCGTCCATCACAAACTCCCGGGGTCAGACACAGAGTGAATCTCCTTCCACACCATCCCATCACAAATTCCAGGGGTCAGACATAGAGTGAATCTGCATCCACACCTTTCCATCACAAACTCCCGGGGTCAGACAAAGAGTAAATCTCCCTCCTCACCGTCCCATCACACACTCCTGGCGTCAGGAATAGAGTGAATCTGCATCCAAACCGTCCCATCACACGTTCCCGGGGTCAGACACAGAGTGAATCTCCCTCCTCACCGTCCCAACACACACTCCCGGGGTCAGACACAGAGTGAATTTCCAATCACACCGTCCCATCACAATCTCCCGGGGTCAGACACAGTGTGAATCTCCCTCCACACCGTCCCATCACAAACTCCCGGGGTCAGACACAGAGTGAATCTCCTTCCACACCATCGCATCACAAATTCCAGGGGTCAGACATAGAGTGAATCTGCATCCACACCTTTCCATCACAAACTCCCGGGGTCAGACAAAGAGTAAATCTCCCTCCTCACCGTCCCATCACACACTCCTGGCGTCAGGAATAGAGTGAATCTCCATCCAAACTGTCCCAACACACGTTCCCGGGGTCTGACACAGAGTGAATCTCCCTCTTCACCGTCCCATCACACACTCCTGGGGTCAGACTCACTGTGAACCTCCATCCAAACAGTCCCATCACACGTTCCCGGGGTCAGACACAGAGTGAATCTCCCTCTTCACCGTCCCATCACAAAAGCCCGGGTCAGTCACAGAGTGAATCTCCATCCAAACTGTCCCATCACACATTCCCGGGGTAAGACACAGAGTGAATCTCCATCCACACCGTCCCATCTTAAACCCCTCGGGGTCAGACACTGAGTGAACCTCCATCCAAACCGTCTCATCACACATTGCCGGGGTCAGACACAGAGTGAATCTCCTTCCACACCATCCTATCACAAATTCCAGGGGTCAGACACAGAGTGAATCTGCCTCCTCACCGTCCCATCACAAAAGCCCGTGGTCAGACACAGAGTGAATCTCCATCCACACCGTCCCATCACAAAAGCCCGTGGTCAGACACAGAGTGAATCTCCATCCACACTGTCCCATCACAAAAGTGCGGGGTCAGACACAGAGTGAATCTCCATCCAAACGGTCCCATCACACTTTCACGGGGTCAGACACAGAGTGAATCTCCCTCCACACAATCCCATCACAAAAGCCCGGGGTCAGACACTCAGTGAACCTGCATCCAAACCGTCCCATCACACATTGCCCGGGGTCAGACACAGAGTGAATCTCCTTCCACACCATCCCATCACAAATTCCAGGGGTCAGACATAGAGTGAATCTGCATCCACACCTTTCAATCACAAACTCCCGGGGTCAGACAAAGAGTAATTCACCCTCCTCCCCGTCCCATCACACACTCCTGGCGTCAGGAACAGAGTGAATCTGCATCCAAACCGTCCCATCACACGTTCCCGGGGTCAGACACAGAGTGAATCTCCCTCCTCACCGTCCCAACACACACTCCCGGGGTCAGACACAGAGTAAATTTCCAATCACACCGTCCCATCACAATCTCCCGGGGTCAGACACAGAGTGATTCTCCTTCCACACCATCCTATCACACATTGCCGGGGTCAGACACAGAGTGAAACTCCCTCCACACCGTCCATTCACAAATTCCGTGGTCAGACATAGAGTGAAACTGCAGCCACACATTTCCATCACAAACTCCCGGGGTCAGAAACAGAGTTAATCTCCCTCCACACCGTCCCATCACACACTCCCGGGGTCTGACACAGAGTATATCTCCATCCACACAATCCCATCACAAAAGCCCGGGGTCAGACACTGAGTGAATCTCCTTCCACACCATCCCATCACAAATTCCAGGGGTCAGACATAGAGTGAATCTGCATCCACACCTTTCCATCACAAACTCCCGGGGTCAGACAAAGAGTAAATCTCCCTCCTCACCGTCCCTTCACACTCTCCTGGCGTCAGGAACAGAGTGAATCTGCATCCAAACCGTCCCATCACACGTTCCCGGGGTCAGACACAGAGTGAATCTCCCTCCTCACCGTCCCAACACACACTCCCGGGGTCAGACACAGAGTGAATTTCCAATCACACCGTCCCATCACAATCTCCCGGGGTCAGACACAGAGGGAATCTCCATCCACACCGGCCCATCACGAACTCACGGGGTCAGACACAGAGTGAATCTCCCTACTCACCGTCCCATCACAAAAGCCCGGGGTCAGACACAGAGTGAATCTCCCTCCACACCGTCCCATCACAAAAGCCCGGGGTCAGACAGATATTGAATCTCCCTCCTCACCGTCCCATCACAAAAGCCTGGGGTCAGACACAGAGTGAATCTCCATCCTCACCGTCCCATCACAAAAGCCCGGGGTCAGACACAGTGTGAATCTCCATCCAAAACGTCCCATCACACATTGCCGATGTCAGACATAGATTGAAACTCCCTCCACCCCGTCCAATCGCAAATTCCGTGGTCAGACCTAGAGTGAATCTGCATCCACACATTTCCATCAAAAACTCCCGGGGTCAGAAACAAAGTGATTCTTCCTCCACACCGTCCCATCACACACTCCCGGGGTCTGACACAGAGTGAATCTCCATCCACACCGTCCCATCACAAAAGTGCGGGGTCAGACACAGAGTGAATCTCCATCCACACTGTCCCATCACAAAAGTGCGGGGTCAGACACAGAGTGAATCTCCATCCAAACGGTCCCATCACACTTTCACGGGGTCAGACACAGAGTGAATCTCCCTCCACACAATCCCATCACAAAAGCCCGGGGTCAGACACTCAGTGAACCTGCATCCAAACCGTCCCAACACACATTGCCCGGGCTCAGACACAGAGTGAATCTCCTTCGACACCATCCCATCACAAATTCCAGGGGTGAGACATAGAGTGAATCTCCATCCACACCGTCCATCACAAACTCACGGGGTCAGACACAGAGTGAATCTCCCTCCACACAATCCCATCACAAAAGCCCGGGGTCAGACACTGAGTGAATCTCCTTCCACACCATCCCATCACAAATTCCAGGGGTCAGACATAGAGTGAATCTGCATCCACACCTTTCCATCAAAAACTCCCGGGGTCAGACAAAGAGTAAATCTCGCTCCTCACCGTCCCATCACACACTCCTGGCGTCAGGAACAGAGTGAATCTGCATCCAAACCGTCCCATCACACGTTCCCGGGGTCAGACACAGAGTGAATCTCCCTCCTCACCGTCCCAACACACACTCCCGGGGTCAGACACAGAGTGAATTTCCAATCACACCGTCCCATCACAATCTCCCGGGGTCAGACACAGTGTGAATCTCCATCCAAACCGTCCCATCAGACGTTCCCGGGGTCAGACACAGAGTGAATCTCCCTCTTCACCGTCCCATCACAAAAGCCCGGGTCAGTCACAGAGTGAATCTCCATCCAAACTGTCCCATCACACATTCCCGGGGTAAGACACAGAGTGAATCTCCATCCACACCGTCCCATCTTAAACCCCTCGGGGTCAGACACTGAGTGAACCTCCATCCAAACCGTCTCATCACACATTGCCGGGGTCAGACACAGAGTGAATCTCCTTCCACACCATCCTATCACAAATTCCAGGGGTCAGACACAGAGTGAATCTGCCTCCTCACCGTCCCATCACAAAAGCCCGTGGTCAGACACAGAGTGAATCTCCATCCAAACCGTCCCATCACACATTGCCGATGTCAGACACAGATTGAAACTCCCTCCACACCATCCCATCACAAATTCCAGGGGTGAGACATAGAGTGAATCTCCATCCACACCGTCCATCACAAACTCCCGGGGTCAGACACAGAGTGAATCTCCTTCCACACCATCCCATCACAAATTCCAGGGGTCAGACATAGAGTGAATCTGCATCCACACCTTTCCATCACAAACTCCCGGGGTCAGACAAAGAGTAAATCTCCCTCCTCACCGTCCCATCACACACTCCTGGCGTCAGGAATAGAGTGAATCTGCATCCAAACCGTCCCATCACACGTTCCCGGGGTCAGACACAGAGTGAATCTCCCTCCTCACCGTCCCAACACACACTCCCGGGGTCAGACACAGAGTGAATTTCCAATCACACCGTCCCATCACAATCTCCCGGGGTCAGACACAGTGTGAATCTCCCTCCACACCGTCCCATCACAATAGACCGGGGTCAGACACAAAGTGAATCTCCCTCCACACCGTCCCATCACAAACTCCCGGGGTCAGACACAGAGTGAATCTCCTTCCACACCATCGCATCACAAATTCCAGGGGTCAGACATAGAGTGAATCTGCATCCACACCTTTCCATCACAAACTCCCGGGGTCAGACAAAGAGTAAATCTCCCTCCTCACCGTCCCATCACACACTCCTGGCGTCAGGAATAGAGTGAATCTCCATCCAAACTGTCCCAACACACGTTCCCGGGGTCTGACACAGAGTGAATCTCCCTCTTCACCGTCCCATCACACACTCCTGGGGTCAGACTCACTGTGAACCTCCATCCAAACAGTCCCATCACACGTTCCCGGGGTCAGACACAGAGTGAATCTCCCTCTTCACCGTCCCATCACAAAAGCCCGGGTCAGTCACAGAGTGAATCTCCATCCAAACTGTCCCATCACACATTCCCGGGGTAAGACACAGAGTGAATCTCCATCCACACCGTCCCATCTTAAACCCCTCGGGGTCAGACACTGAGTGAACCTCCATCCAAACCGTCTCATCACACATTGCCGGGGTCAGACACAGAGTGAATCTCCTTCCACACCATCCTATCACAAATTCCAGGGGTCAGACACAGAGTGAATCTGCCTCCTCACCGTCCCATCACAAAAGCCCGTGGTCAGACACAGAGTGAATCTCCATCCACACCGTCCCATCACAAAAGCCCGTGGTCAGACACAGAGTGAATCTCCATCCACACTGTCCCATCACAAAAGTGCGGGGTCAGACACAGAGTGAATCTCCATCCAAACGGTCCCATCACACTTTCACGGGGTCAGACACAGAGTGAATCTCCCTCCACACAATCCCATCACAAAAGCCCGGGGTCAGACACTCAGTGAACCTGCATCCAAACCGTCCCATCACACATTGCCCGGGGTCAGACACAGAGTGAATCTCCTTCCACACCATCCCATCACAAATTCCAGGGGTCAGACATAGAGTGAATCTGCATCCACACCTTTCAATCACAAACTCCCGGGGTCAGACAAAGAGTAATTCACCCTCCTCCCCGTCCCATCACACACTCCTGGCGTCAGGAACAGAGTGAATCTGCATCCAAACCGTCCCATCACACGTTCCCGGGGTCAGACACAGAGTGAATCTCCCTCCTCACCGTCCCAACACACACTCCCGGGGTCAGACACAGAGTAAATTTCCAATCACACCGTCCCATCACAATCTCCCGGGGTCAGACACAGAGTGATTCTCCTTCCACACCATCCTATCACACATTGCCGGGGTCAGACACAGAGTGAAACTCCCTCCACACCGTCCATTCACAAATTCCGTGGTCAGACATAGAGTGAAACTGCAGCCACACATTTCCATCACAAACTCCCGGGGTCAGAAACAGAGTTAATCTCCCTCCACACCGTCCCATCACACACTCCCGGGGTCTGACACAGAGTATATCTCCATCCACACAATCCCATCACAAAAGCCCGGGGTCAGACACTGAGTGAATCTCCTTCCACACCATCCCATCACAAATTCCAGGGGTCAGACATAGAGTGAATCTGCATCCACACCTTTCCATCACAAACTCCCGGGGTCAGACAAAGAGTAAATCTCCCTCCTCACCGTCCCTTCACACTCTCCTGGCGTCAGGAACAGAGTGAATCTGCATCCAAACCGTCCCATCACACGTTCCCGGGGTCAGACACAGAGTGAATCTCCCTCCTCACCGTCCCAACACACACTCCCGGGGTCAGACACAGAGTGAATTTCCAATCACACCGTCCCATCACAATCTCCCGGGGTCAGACACAGAGGGAATCTCCATCCACACCGGCCCATCACGAACTCACGGGGTCAGACACAGAGTGAATCTCCCTACTCACCGTCCCATCACAAAAGCCCGGGGTCAGACACAGAGTGAATCTCCCTCCACACCGTCCCATCACAAAAGCCCGGGGTCAGACAGATATTGAATCTCCCTCCTCACCGTCCCATCACAAAAGCCTGGGGTCAGACACAGAGTGAATCTCCATCCTCACCGTCCCATCACAAAAGCCCGGGGTCAGACACAGTGTGAATCTCCATCCAAAACGTCCCATCACACATTGCCGATGTCAGACATAGATTGAAACTCCCTCCACCCCGTCCAATCGCAAATTCCGTGGTCAGACCTAGAGTGAATCTGCATCCACACATTTCCATCAAAAACTCCCGGGGTCAGAAACAAAGTGATTCTTCCTCCACACCGTCCCATCACACACTCCCGGGGTCTGACACAGAGTGAATCTCCATCCACACCGTCCCATCACAAAAGTGCGGGGTCAGACACAGAGTGAATCTCCATCCACACTGTCCCATCACAAAAGTGCGGGGTCAGACACAGAGTGAATCTCCATCCAAACGGTCCCATCACACTTTCACGGGGTCAGACACAGAGTGAATCTCCCTCCACACAATCCCATCACAAAAGCCCGGGGTCAGACACTCAGTGAACCTGCATCCAAACCGTCCCATCACACATTGCCCGGGCTCAGACACAGAGTGAATCTCCTTCGACACCATCCCATCACAAATTCCAGGGGTGAGACATAGAGTGAATCTCCATCCACACCGTCCATCACAAACTCACGGGGTCAGACACAGAGTGAATCTCCCTCCACACAATCCCATCACAAAAGCCCGGGGTCAGACACTGAGTGAATCTCCTTCCACACCATCCCATCACAAATTCCAGGGGTCAGACATAGAGTGAATCTGCATCCACACCTTTCCATCAAAAACTCCCGGGGTCAGACAAAGAGTAAATCTCGCTCCTCACCGTCCCATCACACACTCCTGGCGTCAGGAACAGAGTGAATCTGCATCCAAACCGTCCCATCACACGTTCCCGGGGTCAGACACAGAGTGAATCTCCCTCCTCACCGTCCCAACACACACTCCCGGGGTCAGACACAGAGTGAATTTCCAATCACACCGTCCCATCACAATCTCCCGGGGTCAGACACAGTGTGAATCTCCATCCAAACCGTCCCATCAGACGTTCCCGGGGTCAGACACAGAGTGAATCTCCCTCTTCACCGTCCCATCACAAAAGCCCGGGTCAGTCACAGAGTGAATCTCCATCCAAACTGTCCCATCACACATTCCCGGGGTAAGACACAGAGTGAATCTCCATCCACACCGTCCCATCTTAAACCCCTCGGGGTCAGACACTGAGTGAACCTCCATCCAAACCGTCTCATCACACATTGCCGGGGTCAGACACAGAGTGAATCTCCTTCCACACCATCCTATCACAAATTCCAGGGGTCAGACACAGAGTGAATCTGCCTCCTCACCGTCCCATCACAAAAGCCCGTGGTCAGACACAGAGTGAATCTCCATCCAAACCGTCCCATCACACATTGCCGATGTCAGACACAGATTGAAACTCCCTCCACACCATCCCATCACAAATTCCAGGGGTGAGACATAGAGTGAATCTCCATCCACACCGTCCATCACAAACTCCCGGGGTCAGACACAGAGTGAATCTCCTTCCACACCATCCCATCACAAATTCCAGGGGTCAGACATAGAGTGAATCTGCATCCACACCTTTCCATCACAAACTCCCGGGGTCAGACAAAGAGTAAATCTCCCTCCTCACCGTCCCATCACACACTCCTGGCGTCAGGAATAGAGTGAATCTGCATCCAAACCGTCCCATCACACGTTCCCGGGGTCAGACACAGAGTGAATCTCCCTCCTCACCGTCCCAACACACACTCCCGGGGTCAGACACAGAGTGAATTTCCAATCACACCGTCCCATCACAATCTCCCGGGGTCAGACACAGTGTGAATCTCCCTCCACACCGTCCCATCACAATAGACCGGGGTCAGACACAAAGTGAATCTCCCTCCACACCGTCCCATCACAAACTCCCGGGGTCAGACACAGAGTGAATCTCCTTCCACACCATCGCATCACAAATTCCAGGGGTCAGACATAGAGTGAATCTGCATCCACACCTTTCCATCACAAACTCCCGGGGTCAGACAAAGAGTAAATCTCCCTCCTCACCGTCCCATCACACACTCCTGGCGTCAGGAATAGAGTGAATCTCCATCCAAACTGTCCCAACACACGTTCCCGGGGTCTGACACAGAGTGAATCTCCCTCTTCACCGTCCCATCACACACTCCTGGGGTCAGACTCACTGTGAACCTCCATCCAAACAGTCCCATCACACGTTCCCGGGGTCAGACACAGAGTGAATCTCCCTCTTCACCGTCCCATCACAAAAGCCCGGGTCAGTCACAGAGTGAATCTCCATCCAAACTGTCCCATCACACATTCCCGGGGTAAGACACAGAGTGAATCTCCATCCACACCGTCCCATCTTAAACCCCTCGGGGTCAGACACTGAGTGAACCTCCATCCAAACCGTCTCATCACACATTGCCGGGGTCAGACACAGAGTGAATCTCCTTCCACACCATCCTATCACAAATTCCAGGGGTCAGACACAGAGTGAATCTGCCTCCTCACCGTCCCATCACAAAAGCCCGTGGTCAGACACAGAGTGAATCTCCATCCACACCGTCCCATCACAAAAGCCCGTGGTCAGACACAGAGTGAATCTCCATCCACACTGTCCCATCACAAAAGTGCGGGGTCAGACACAGAGTGAATCTCCATCCAAACGGTCCCATCACACTTTCACGGGGTCAGACACAGAGTGAATCTCCCTCCACACAATCCCATCACAAAAGCCCGGGGTCAGACACTCAGTGAACCTGCATCCAAACCGTCCCATCACACATTGCCCGGGGTCAGACACAGAGTGAATCTCCTTCCACACCATCCCATCACAAATTCCAGGGGTCAGACATAGAGTGAATCTGCATCCACACCTTTCAATCACAAACTCCCGGGGTCAGACAAAGAGTAATTCACCCTCCTCCCCGTCCCATCACACACTCCTGGCGTCAGGAACAGAGTGAATCTGCATCCAAACCGTCCCATCACACGTTCCCGGGGTCAGACACAGAGTGAATCTCCCTCCTCACCGTCCCAACACACACTCCCGGGGTCAGACACAGAGTAAATTTCCAATCACACCGTCCCATCACAATCTCCCGGGGTCAGACACAGAGTGATTCTCCTTCCACACCATCCTATCACACATTGCCGGGGTCAGACACAGAGTGAAACTCCCTCCACACCGTCCATTCACAAATTCCGTGGTCAGACATAGAGTGAAACTGCAGCCACACATTTCCATCACAAACTCCCGGGGTCAGAAACAGAGTTAATCTCCCTCCACACCGTCCCATCACACACTCCCGGGGTCTGACACAGAGTATATCTCCATCCACACAATCCCATCACAAAAGCCCGGGGTCAGACACTGAGTGAATCTCCTTCCACACCATCCCATCACAAATTCCAGGGGTCAGACATAGAGTGAATCTGCATCCACACCTTTCCATCACAAACTCCCGGGGTCAGACAAAGAGTAAATCTCCCTCCTCACCGTCCCTTCACACTCTCCTGGCGTCAGGAACAGAGTGAATCTGCATCCAAACCGTCCCATCACACGTTCCCGGGGTCAGACACAGAGTGAATCTCCCTCCTCACCGTCCCAACACACACTCCCGGGGTCAGACACAGAGAGAATTTCCAATCACACCGTCCCATCACAATCTCCCGGGGTCAGACACAGTGTGAATCTCCATCCAAACCGTCCCATCAGACGTTCCCGGGGTCAGACACAGAGTGAATCTCCCTCTTCACCGTCCCATCACAAAAGCCCGGGTCAGTCACAGAGTGAATCTCCATCCAAACTGTCCCATCACACATTCCCGGGGTAAGACACAGAGTGAATCTCCATCCACACCGTCCCATCTTAAACCCCTCGGGGTCAGACACTGAGTGAACCTCCATCCAAACCGTCTCATCACACATTGCCGGGGTCAGACACAGAGTGAATCTCCTTCCACACCATCCTATCACAAATTCCAGGGGTCAGACACAGAGTGAATCTGCCTCCTCACCGTCCCATCACAAAAGCCCGTGGTCAGACACAGAGTGAATCTCCATCCAAACCGTCCCATCACACATTGCCGATGTCAGACACAGATTGAAACTCCCTCCACACCATCCCATCACAAATTCCAGTGGTGAGACATAGAGTGAATCTCCATCCACACCGTCCATCACAAACTCCCGGGGTCAGACACAGAGTGAATCTCCTTCCACACCATCCCATCACAAATTCCAGGGGTCAGACATAGAGTGAATCTGCATCCACACCTTTCCATCACAAACTCCCGGGGTCAGACAAAGAGTAAATCTCCCTCCTCACCGTCCCATCACACAATCCTGGCGTCAGGAACAGAGTGAATCTGCATCCAAACCGTCCCATCACACGTTCCCGGGGTCAGACACAGAGTGAATCTCCCTCCTCACCGTCCCAACGCACACTCCCGGGGTCAGACACAGAGTGAATTTCCAATCACACCGTCCCATCACAATTTCCCGGGGTCAGACACAGTGTGAATCTCCCTCCACACCGTCCCATCACAATAGACCGGGGTCAGACACAAAGTGAATCTCCCTCCACACCGTCCCATCAGAAAAGCCCGGGGTCAGATATAGATTGAATCTCCATCCAAACTGTCCCAACACACGTTCCCGGGGTCTGACACAGAGTGAATCTCCCTCTTCACCGTCCCATCACACACTCCTGGGGTCAGACTCACTGTGAACCTCCATCCAAACCGTCCCATCACACGTTCCCGGGGTCAGACACAGAGTGAATCTCCCTCTTCACCGTCCCATCACAAAAGCCCGGGTCAGTCACAGAGTGAATCTCCATCCAAACTGTCCCATCACACATTCCCGGGGTAAGACACAGAGTGAATCTCCATCCACACCGTCCCAACCTAAACCCCTCGGGGTCAGACACTGAGTGAACCTCCATCCAAACCGTCTCATCACACATTGCCGGGGTCAGACACAGAGTGAATCTCCTTCCACACCATCCTATCACAAACTCCAGGGGTCAGACACAGAGTGAATCTGCCTCCTCACCGTCCCATCACAAAAGCCCGTGGTCAGACACAGAGTGAATCTCCATCCACACCGTCCCATCACATAATCCCGGCGTCAGACACAGAGTGAATCTCCATCCACACTGTCCCATCACAAAAGTGCGGGGTCAGACACAGAGTGAATCTCCATCCAAACGGTCCCATCACACTTTCACGGGGTCAGACACAGAGTGAATCTCCCTCCACACAATCCCATCACAAAAGCCCGGGGTTAGACACTCAGTGAACCTGCATCCAAACCGTCCCATCACACATTGCCCGGGGTCAGACACAGAGTGAATCTCCTTCCACACCATCCCATCACAAATTCCAGGGGTCAGACATAGAGTGAATCTGCATCCACACCTTTCCATCACAAACTCCCGGGGTCAGACAAAGAGTAATTCTCCCTCCTCACCGTCCCATCACACACTCCTGGCGTCAGGAACAGAGTGAATCTGCATCCAAACCGTCCCATCACACGATCCCGGGGTCAGACACAGAGTGAATCTCCCTCCTCACCGTCCCAACACACACTCCCGGGGTCAGACACAGAGTGAATTTCCAATCACACCGTCCCATCACAATCTCCCGGGGTCAGACACAGTGTGAATCTCCCTCCACACCGTCCCATCACAATAGACCGGGGTCAGACACAAAGTGAATCTCCCTCCACACCGTCCCATCAGAAAAGCCCGGGGTCAGATAGAGATTGAATCTCCATCCAAACTGTCCCATCACACGTTCCCGGGGTCTGACACAGAGTGAATCTCTCTCTTAACCGTCCCATCACACACTCCTGGGGTCAGACTCACTGTGAACATCCATCCAAACCGTCCCATCAGACGTTCCCGGGGTCAGACACAGAGTGAATCTCCCTCTTCACCGTCCCATCACAAAAGCCCGGGTCAGTCACAGAGTGAATCTCCATCCAAACCGTCCCATCACTCATTGCCGATGTCAGACACAGATTGAAACTCCCTCCACACCATCCCATCACAAATTCCAGGGGTGAGACATAGAGTGAATCTCCATCCACACCGTCCATCACAAACTCCCGGGGTCATACACAGAGTGAATCTCCTTCCACACCATCCCATCACAAATTCCAGGGGTCAGACATAGAGTGAATCTGCATCCACACCTTTCCATCACAAACTCCCGGGGTCAGACAAAGAGTAAATCTCCCTCCTCACCGTCCCATCACACACTCCTGGGGTCAGACTCACTGTGAACCTCCATCCAAACCGTCCCATCACACGTTCCCGGTGTCAGACACAGAGTGAATCTCCATCCAAACTGTCCCATCACACATTCCCGGGGTAAGACACAGAGTGAATCTCCATCCACACAAACCCATCACAAAAGCCTGGGGTCAGACACTGAGTGAACCTCCATCCAAACCGTCTCATCACACATTGCCGGGGTCAGACACAGAGTGAATCTCCTTCCACACCATCCTATCACAAATTCCAGGGGTCAGACACAGAGTGAATCTGCCTCCTCACCGTCCCATCACAAAAGCCCGTGGTCAGACACAGAGTGAATCTCCATCCAAACCGTCCCATCACACATTGCCGATGTCAGACACAGATTGAAACTCCCTCCACACCATCCCATCACAAATTCCAGGGGTGAGACATAGAGTGAATCTCCATCCACACAAACCCATCACAAAAGCCTGGGGTCAGACACTGAGTGAACCTCCATCCAAACCGTCCCATCACACAATGCCGTGGTCAGACACACAGTGAATCTCCTTCCACATCATCCCATCACAAATTCCACTGGTCAGACATAGAGTGAATCTGCATCCACACCTTTCCATCACAAACTCCCGGGTTCAGACAAAGAGTAAATCTCCCTCCTCACCGTCCCATCACACACTCCCGGGGTCAGACACAGAGTGAATTTCCAAACACACCGTCCCATCACACACTCCCGGGGTCAGACACAGAGGGAATCTCCATCCACACCGGCCCATCACGAACTCACGGGGTCAGACACAGAGTGAATCTCCCTACTCACCGTCCCATCACAAAAGCCCGGGGTCAGACACAGAGTGAATCTCCCTCCACACCGTCCCATCACAAAAGCCCGGGGTCAGACAGATATTGAATCTCCCTCCTCACCGTCCCATCACAAAAGCCTGGGGTCAGACACAGAGTGAATCTCCATCCTCACCGTCCCATCACAAAAGCCCGGGGTCAGACACAGTGTGAATCTCCATCCAAAACGTCCCATCACACATTGCCGGTGTCAGACACAGATTGAAACTCCCTCCACCCCGTCCAATCGCAAATTCCGTGGTCAGACCTAGAGTGAATCTGCATCCACACATTTCCATCAAAAACTCCCGGGGTCAGAAACAAAGTGATTCTTCCTCCACACCGTCCCATCACACACTCCCGGGGTCTGACACAGAGTGAATCTCCATCCACACCGTCCCAACACACACTCCCGGGGTCAGACACAGAGTGAATTTCCAATCACACCGTCCCATCACAATCTCCCGGGGTCAGACACAGTGTGAATCTCCCTCCACACCGTCCCATCACAATAGACCGGGGTCAGACACAAAGTGAATCTCCCTCCACACCGTCCCATCACAAACTCCCGGGGTCAGACACAGAGTGAATCTCCTTCCACACCATCGCATCACAAATTCCAGGGGTCAGACATAGAGTGAATCTGCATCCACACCTTTCCATCACAAACTCCCGGGGTCAGACAAAGAGTAAATCTCCCTCCTCACCGTCCCATCACACACTCCTGGCGTCAGGAATAGAGTGAATCTCCATCCAAACTGTCCCAACACACGTTCCCGGGGTCTGACACAGAGTGAATCTCCCTCTTCACCGTCCCATCACACATTCCTGGGGTCAGACTCACTGTGAACCTCCATCCAAACAGTCCCATCACACGTTCCCGGGGTCAGACACAGAGTGAATCTCCCTCTTCACCGTCCCATCACAAAAGCCCGGGTCAGTCACAGAGTGAATATCCATCCAAACTGTCCCATCACACATTCCCGGGGTAAGACACAGAGTGAATCTCCATCCACACCGTCCCATCTTAAACCCCTCGGGGTCAGACACTGAGTGAACCTCCATCCAAACCGTCTCATCACACATTGCCGGGGTCAGACACAGAGTGAATCTCCTTCCACACCATCCTATCACAAATTCCAGGGGTCAGACACAGAGTGAATCTGCCTCCTCACCGTCCCATCACAAAAGCCCGTGGTCAGACACAGAGTGAATCTCCATCCACACCGTCCCATCACAAAAGCCCGTGGTCAGACACAGAGTGAATCTCCATCCACACTGTCCCATCACAAAAGTGCGGGGTCAGACACAGAGTGAATCTCCATCCAAACGGTCCCATCACACTTTCACGGGGTCAGACACAGAGTGAATCTCCCTCCACACAATCCCATCACAAAAGCCCGGGGTCAGACACTCAGTGAACCTGCATCCAAACCGTCCCATCACACATTGCCCGGGGTCAGACACAGAGTGAATCTCCTTCCACACCATCCCATCACAAATTCCAGGGGTCAGACATAGAGTGAATCTGCATCCACACCTTTCAATCACAAACTCCCGGGGTCAGACAAAGAGTAATTCACCCTCCTCCCCGTCCCATCACACACTCCTGGCGTCAGGAACAGAGTGAATCTGCATCCAAACCGTCCCATCACACGTTCCCGGGGTCAGACACAGAGTGAATCTCCCTCCTCACCGTCCCAACACACACTCCCGGGGTCAGACACAGAGTAAATTTCCAATCACACCGTCCCATCACAATCTCCCGGGGTCAGACACAGAGTGATTCTCCTTCCACACCATCCTATCACACATTGCCGGGGTCAGACACAGAGTGAAACTCCCTCCACACCGTCCATTCACAAATTCCGTGGTCAGACATAGAGTGAAACTGCAGCCACACATTTCCATCACAAACTCCCGGGGTCAGAAACAGAGTTAATCTCCCTCCACACCGTCCCATCACACACTCCCGGGGTCTGACACAGAGTATATCTCCATCCACACAATCCCATCACAAAAGCCCGGGGTCAGACACTGAGTGAATCTCCTTCCACACCATCCCATCACAAATTCCAGGGGTCAGACATAGAGTGAATCTGCATCCACACCTTTCCATCACAAACTCCCGGGGTCAGACAAAGAGTAAATCTCCCTCCTCACCGTCCCTTCACACTCTCCTGGCGTCAGGAACAGAGTGAATCTGCATCCAAACCGTCCCATCACACGTTCCCGGGGTCAGACACAGAGTGAATCTCCCTCCTCACCGTCCCAACACACACTCCCGGGGTCAGACACAGAGAGAATTTCCAATCACACCGTCCCATCACAATCTCCCGGGGTCAGACACAGTGTGAATCTCCATCCAAACCGTCCCATCAGACGTTCCCGGGGTCAGACACAGAGTGAATCTCCCTCTTCACCGTCCCATCACAAAAGCCCGGGTCAGTCACAGAGTGAATCTCCATCCAAACTGTCCCATCACACATTCCCGGGGTAAGACACAGAGTGAATCTCCATCCACACCGTCCCATCTTAAACCCCTCGGGGTCAGACACTGAGTGAACCTCCATCCAAACCGTCTCATCACACATTGCCGGGGTCAGACACAGAGTGAATCTCCTTCCACACCATCCTATCACAAATTCCAGGGGTCAGACACAGAGTGAATCTGCCTCCTCACCGTCCCATCACAAAAGCCCGTGGTCAGACACAGAGTGAATCTCCATCCAAACCGTCCCATCACACATTGCCGATGTCAGACACAGATTGAAACTCCCTCCACACCATCCCATCACAAATTCCAGTGGTGAGACATAGAGTGAATCTCCATCCACACCGTCCATCACAAACTCCCGGGGTCAGACACAGAGTGAATCTCCTTCCACACCATCCCATCACAAATTCCAGGGGTCAGACATAGAGTGAATCTGCATCCACACCTTTCCATCACAAACTCCCGGGGTCAGACAAAGAGTAAATCTCCCTCCTCACCGTCCCATCACACACTCCTGGCGTCAGGAACAGAGTGAATCTGCATCCAAACCGTCCCATCACACGTTCCCGGGGTCAGACACAGAGTGAATCTCCCTCCTCACCGTCCCAACGCACACTCCCGGGGACAGACACAGAGTGAATTTCCAATCACACCGTCCCATCACAATTTCCCGGGGTCAGACACAGTGTGAATCTCCCTCCACACCGTCCCATCACAATAGACCGGGGTCAGACACAAAGTGAATCTCCCTCCACACCGTCCCATCAGAAAAGCCCGGGGTCAGATATAGATTGAATCTCCATCCAAACTGTCCCAACACACGTTCCCGGGGTCTGACACAGAGTGAATCTCCCTCTTCACCGTCCCATCACACACTCCTGGGGTCAGACTCACTGTGAACCTCCATCCAAACCGTCCCATCACACGTTCCCGGGGTCAGACACAGAGTGAATCTCCCTCTTCACCGTCCCATCACAAAAGCCCGGGTCAGTCACAGAGTGAATCTCCATCCAAACTGTCCCATCACACATTCCCGGGGTAAGACACAGAGTGAATCTCCATCCACACCGTCCCAACTTAAACCCCTCGGGGTCAGACACTGAGTGAACCTCCATCCAAACCGTCTCATCACACATTGCCGGGGTCAGACACAGAGTGAATCTCCTTCCACACCATCCTATCACAAACTCCAGGGGTCAGACACAGAGTGAATCTGCCTCCTCACCGTCCCATCACAAAAGCCCGTGGTCAGACACAGAGTGAATCTCCATCCACACCGTCCCATCACATAATCCCGGCGTCAGACACAGAGTGAATCTCCATCCACACTGTCCCATCACAAAAGTGCGGGGTCAGACACAGAGTGAATCTCCATCCAAACGGTCCCATCACACTTTCACGGGGTCAGACACAGAGTGAATCTCCCTCCACACAATCCCATCACAAAAGCCCGGGGTTAGACACTCAGTGAACCTGCATCCAAACCGTCCCATCACACATTGCCCGGGGTCAGACACAGAGTGAATCTCCTTCCACACCATCCCATCACAAATTCCAGGGGTCAGACATAGAGTGAATCTGCATCCACACCTTTCCATCACAAACTCCCGGGGTCAGACAAAGAGTAATTCTCCCTCCTCACCGTCCCATCACACACTCCTGGCGTCAGGAACAGAGTGAATCTGCATCCAAACCGTCCCATCACACGATCCCGGGGTCAGACACAGAGTGAATCTCCCTCCTCACCGTCCCAACACACACTCCCGGGGTCAGACACAGAGTGAATTTCCAATCACACCGTCCCATCACAATCTCCCGGGGTCAGACACAGTGTGAATCTCCCTCCACACCGTCCCATCACAATAGACCGGGGTCAGACACAAAGTGAATCTCCCTCCACACCGTCCCATCAGAAAAGCCCGGGGTCAGATAGAGATTGAATCTCCATCCAAACTGTCCCATCACACGTTCCCGGGGTCTGACACAGAGTGAATCTCTCTCTTCACCGTCCCATCACACACTCCTGGGGTCAGACTCACTGTGAACATCCATCCAAACCGTCCCATCAGACGTTCCCGGGGTCAGACACAGAGTGAATCTCCCTCTTCACCGTCCCATCACAAAAGCCCGGGTCAGTCACAGAGTGAATCTCCATCCAAACCGTCCCATCACTCATTGCCGATGTCAGACACAGATTGAAACTCCCTCCACACCATCCCATCACAAATTCCAGGGGTGAGACATAGAGTGAATCTCCATCCACACCGTCCATCACAAACTCCCGGGGTCATACACAGAGTGAATCTCCTTCCACACCATCCCATCACAAATTCCAGGGGTCAGACATAGAGTGAATCTGCATCCACACCTTTCCATCACAAACTCCCGGGGTCAGACAAAGAGTAAATCTCCCTCCTCACCGTCCCATCACACACTCCTGGGGTCAGACTCACTGTGAACCTCCATCCAAACCGTCCCATCACACGTTCCCGGTGTCAGACACAGAGTGAATCTCCATCCAAACTGTCCCATCACACATTCCCGGGGTAAGACACAGAGTGAATCTCCATCCACACAAACCCATCACAAAAGCCTGGGGTCAGACACTGAGTGAACCTCCATCCAAACCGTCTCATCACACATTGCCGGGGTCAGACACAGAGTGAATCTCCTTCCACACCATCCTATCACAAATTCCAGGGGTCAGACACAGAGTGAATCTGCCTCCTCACCGTCCCATCACAAAAGCCCGTGGTCAGACACAGAGTGAATCTCCATCCAAACCGTCCCATCACACATTGCCGATGTCAGACACAGATTGAAACTCCCTCCACACCATCCCATCACAAATTCCAGGGGTGAGACATAGAGTGAATCTCCATCCACACAAACCCATCACAAAAGCCTGGGGTCAGACACTGAGTGAACCTCCATCCAAACCGTCCCATCACACAATGCCGTGGTCAGACACACAGTGAATCTCCTTCCACATCATCCCATCACAAATTCCACTGGTCAGACATAGAGTGAATCTGCATCCACACCTTTCCATCACAAACTCCCGGGTTCAGACAAAGAGTAAATCTCCCTCCTCACCGTCCCATCACACACTCCCGGGGTCAGACACAGAGTGAATTTCCAAACACACCGTCCCATCACACACTCCCGGGGTCAGACACAGAGGGAATCTCCATCCACACCGGCCCATCACGAACTCACGGGGTCAGACACAGAGTGAATCTCCCTACTCACCGTCCCATCACAAAAGCCCGGGGTCAGACACAGAGTGAATCTCCCTCCACACCGTCCCATCACAAAAGCCCGGGGTCAGACAGATATTGAATCTCCCTCCTCACCGTCCCATCACAAAAGCCTGGGGTCAGACACAGAGTGAATCTCCATCCTCACCGTCCCATCACAAAAGCCCGGGGTCAGACACAGTGTGAATCTCCATCCAAAACGTCCCATCACACATTGCCGGTGTCAGACACAGATTGAAACTCCCTCCACCCCGTCCAATCGCAAATTCCGTGGTCAGACCTAGAGTGAATCTGCATCCACACATTTCCATCAAAAACTCCCGGGGTCAGAAACAAAGTGATTCTTCCTCCACACCGTCCCATCACACACTCCCGGGGTCTGACACAGAGTGAATCTCCATCCACACCGTCCCATCACAAAAGTGCGGGGTCAGACACAGAGTGAATCTCCATCCACACTGTCCCATCACAAAAGTGGGGGGTCAGACACAGAGTGAATCTCCATCCAAACGGTCCCATCACACTTTCACGGGGTCAGACACAGAGTGAATCTCCCTCCACACAATCCCATCACAAAAGCCCGGGGTCAGACACTCAGTGAACCTGCATCCAAACCGTCCCATCACACATTGCCCGGGCTCAGACACAGAGTGAATCTCCTTCCACACCATCCCATCACAAATTCCAGGGGTGAGACATAGAGTGAATCTCCATCCACACCGTCCATCACAAACTCACGGGGTCAGACACAGAGTGAATCTCCCTCCACACAATCCCATCACAAAAGCCCGGGGTCAGACACTGAGTGAATCTCCTTCCACACCATCCCATCACAAATTCCAGGGGTCAGACATAGAGTGAATCTGCATCCACACCTTTCCATCACAAACTCCCGGGGTCAGACAAAGAGTAAATCTCCCTCCTCACCGTCCCATCACACACTCCTGGCGTCAGGAACAGAGTGAATCTGCATCCAAACCGTCCCATCACACGTTCCCGGGGTCAGACACAGAGTGAATCTCCCTCCTCACCGTCCCAACACACACTCCCGGGGTCAGACACAGAGTGAATTTCCAATCACACCGTCCCATCACAATCTCCCGGGGTCAGACACAGTGTGAATCTCCATCCAAACCGTCCCATCAGACGTTCCCGGGGTCAGACACAGAGTGAATCTCCCTCTTCACCGTCCCATCACAAAAGCCCGGGTCAGTCACAGAGTGAATCTCCATCCAAACTGTCCCATCACACATTCCCGGGGTAAGACACAGAGTGAATCTCCATCCACACCGTCCCATCTTAAACCCCTCGGGGTCAGACACTGAGTGAACCTCCATCCAAACCGTCTCATCACACATCGCCGGGGTCAGACACAGAGTGAATCTCCTTCCACACCATCCTATCACAAATTCCAGGGGTCAGACACAGAGTGAATCTGCCTCCTCACCGTCCCATCACAAAAGCCCGTGGTCAGACACAGAGTGAATCTCCATCCAAACCGTCCCATCACACATTGCCGATGTCAGACACAGATTGAAACTCCCTCCACACCATCCCATCACAAATTCCAGGGGTGAGACATAGAGTGAATCTCCATCCACACCGTCCATCACAAACTCCCGGGGTCATACACAGAGTGAATCTCCTTCCACACCGTCCCATCACAATAGACCGGGGTCAGACACAAAGTGAATCTCCCTCCACACCGTCCCATCACAAACTCCCGGGGTCAGACACAGAGTGAATCTCCTTCCACACCATCGCATCACAAATTCCAGGGGTCAGACATAGAGTGAATCTGCATCCACACCTTTCCATCACAAACTCCCGGGGTCAGACAAAGAGTAAATCTCCCTCCTCACCGTCCCATCACACACTCCTGGCGTCAGGAATAGAGTGAATCTCCATCCAAACTGTCCCAACACACGTTCCCGGGGTCTGACACAGAGTGAATCTCCCTCTTCACCGTCCCATCACACACTCCTGGGGTCAGACTCACTGTGAACCTCCATCCAAACAGTCCCATCACACGTTCCCGGGGTCAGACACAGAGTGAATCTCTCTCTTCACCGTCCCATCACAAAAGCCCGGGTCAGTCACAGAGTGAATCTCCATCCAAACTGTCCCATCACACATTCCCGGGGTAAGACACAGAGTGAATCTCCATCCACACCGTCCCATCTTAAACCCCTCGGGGTCAGACACTGAGTGAACCTCCATCCAAACCGTCTCATCACACATTGCCGGGGTCAGACACAGAGTGAATCTCCTTCCACACCATCCTATCACAAATTCCAGGGGTCAGACACAGAGTGAATCTGCCTCCTCACCGTCCCATCACAAAAGCCCGTGGTCAGACACAGAGTGAATCTCCATCCACACCGTCCCATCACAAAAGCCCGTGGTCAGACACAGAGTGAATCTCCATCCACACTGTCCCATCACAAAAGTGCGGGGTCAGACACAGAGTGAATCTCCATCCAAACGGTCCCATCACACTTTCACGGGGTCAGACACAGAGTGAATCTCCCTCCACACAATCCCATCACAAAAGCCCGGGGTCAGACACTGAGTGAATCTCCTTCCACACCATCCCATCACAAATTCCAGGGGTCAGACATAGAGTGAATCTGCATCCACACCTTTCCATCACAAACTCCCGGGGTCAGACAAAGAGTAAATCTCCCTCCTCACCGTCCCATCACACACTCCTGGCGTCAGGAACAGAGTGAATCTGCATCCAAACCGTCCCATCACACGTTCCCGGGGTCAGACACAGAGTGAATCTCCCTCCTCACCGTCCCAACACACACTCCCGGGGTCAGACACAGAGTGAATTTCCAATCACACCGTCCCATCACAATCTCCCGGGGTCAGACACAGTGTGAATCTCCATCCAAACCGTCCCATCAGACGTTCCCGGGGTCAGACACAGAGTGAATCTCCCTCTTCACCGTCCCATCACAAAAGCCCGGGTCAGTCACAGAGTGAATCTCCATCCAAACTGTCCCATCACACATTCCCGGGGTAAGACACAGAGTGAATCTCCATCCACACCGTCCCATCTTAAACCCCTCGGGGTCAGACACTGAGTGAACCTCCATCCAAACCGTCTCATCACACATTGCCGGGGTCAGACACAGAGTGAATCTCCTTCCACACCATCCTATCACAAATTCCAGGGGTCAGACACAGAGTGAATCTGCCTCCTCACCGTCCCATCACAAAAGCCCGTGGTCAGACACAGAGTGAATCTCCATCCAAACCGTCCCATCACACATTGCCGATGTCAGACACAGATTGAAACTCCCTCCACACCATCCCATCACAAATTCCAGGGGTGAGACATAGAGCGAATCTCCATCCACACCGTCCATCACAAACTCCCGGGGTCAGACACAGAGTGAATCTCCTTCCACACCATCCCATCACAAATTCCAGGGGTCAGACATAGAGTGAATCTGCATCCACACCTTTCCATCACAAACTCCCGGGGTCAGACAAAGAGTAAATCTCCCTCCTCACCGTCCCATCACACACTCCTGGCGTCAGGAATAGAGTGAATCTGCATCCAAACCGTCCCATCACACGTTCCCGGGGTCAGACACAGAGTGAATCTCCCTCCTCACCGTCCCAACACACACTCCCGGGGTCAGACACAGAGTGAATTTCCAATCACACCGTCCCATCACAATCTCCCGGGGTCAGACACAGTGTGAATCTCCCTCCACACCGTCCCATCACAATAGACCGGGGTCAGACACAAAGTGAATCTCCCTCCACACCGTCCCATCACAAACTCCCGGGGTCAGACACAGAGTGAATCTCCTTCCACACCATCGCATCACAAATTCCAGTGGTCAGACATAGAGTGAATCTGCATCCACACCTTTCCATCACAAACTCCCGGGGTCAGACAAAGAGTAAATCTCCCTCCTCACCGTCCCATCACACACTCCTGGCGTCAGGAATAGAGTGAATCTCCATCCAAACTGTCCCAACACACGTTCCCGGGGTCTGACACAGAGTGAATCTCCCTCTTCACCGTCCCATCACACACTCCTGGGGTCAGACTCACTGTGAACCTCCATCCAAACAGTCCCATCACACGTTCCCGGGGTCAGACACAGAGTGAATCTCCCTCTTCACCGTCCCATCACAAAAGCCCGGGTCAGTCACAGAGTGAATCTCCATCCAAACTGTCCCATCACACATTCCCGGGGTAAGACACAGAGTGAATCTCCATCCACACCGTCCCATCTTAAACCCCTCGGGGTCAGACACTGAGTGAACCTCCATCCAAACCGTCTCATCACACATTGCCGGGGTCAGACACAGAGTGAATCTCCTTCCACACCATCCTATCACAAATTCCAGGGGTCAGACACAGAGTGAATCTGCCTCCTCACCGTCCCATCACAAAAGCCCGTGGTCAGACACAGAGTGAATCTCCATCCACACCGTCCCATCACAAAAGCCCGTGGTCAGACACAGAGTGAATCTCCATCCACACTGTCCCATCACAAAAGTGCGGGGTCAGACACAGAGTGAATCTCCATCCAAACGGTCCCATCACACTTTCACGGGGTCAGACACAGAGTGAATCTCCCTCCACACAATCCCATCACAAAAGCCCGGGGTCAGACACTCAGTGAACCTGCATCCAAACCGTCCCATCACACATTGCCCGGGGTCAGACACAGAGTGAATCTCCTTCCACACCATCCCATCACAAATTCCAGGGGTCAGACATAGAGTGAATCTGCATCCACACCTTTCAATCACAAACTCCCGGGGTCAGACAAAGAGTAATTCTCCCTCCTCCCCGTCCCATCACACACTCCTGGCGTCAGGAACAGAGTGAATCTCCCTCCTCACCGTCCCAACACACACTCCCGGGGTCAGACACAGAGTAAATTTCCAATCACACCGTCCCATCACAATCTCCCGGGGTCAGACACAGAGTGATTCTCCTTCCACACCATCCTATCACACATTGCCGGGGTCAGACACAGAGTGAAACTCCCTCCACACCGTCCATTCACAAATTCCGTGGTCAGACATAGAGTGAAACTGCAGCCACACATTTCCATCACAAACTCCCGGGGTCAGAAACAGAGTTAATCTCCCTCCACACCGTCCCATCACACACTCCCGGGGTCTGACACAGAGTATATCTCCATCCACACAATCCCATCACAAAAGCCCGGGGTCAGACACTGAGTGAATCTCCTTCCACACCATCCCATCACAAATTCCAGGGGTCAGACATAGAGTGAATCTGCATCCACACCTTTCCATCACAAACTCCCGGGGTCAGACAAAGAGTAAATCTCCCTCCTCACCGTCCCTTCACACTCTCCTGGCGTCAGGAACAGAGTGAATCTGCATCCAAACCGTCCCATCACACGTTCCCGGGGTCAGACACAGAGTGAATCTCCCTCCTCACCGTCCCAACACACACTCCCGGGGTCAGACACAGAGTGAATTTCCAATCACACCGTCCCATCACAATCTCCCGGGGTCAGACACAGTGTGAATCTCCATCCAAACCGTCCCATCAGACGTTCCCGGGGTCAGACACAGAGTGAATCTCCCTCTTCACCGTCCCATCACAAAAGCCCGGGTCAGTCACAGAGTGAATCTCCATCCAAACTGTCCCATCACACATTCCCGGGGTAAGACACAGAGTGAATCTCCATTCACACCGTCCCATCTTAAACCCCTCGGGGTCAGACACTGAGTGAACCTCCATCCAAACCGTCTCATCACACATTGCCGGGGTCAGACACAGAGTGAATCTCCTTCCACACCATCCTATCACAAATTCCAGGGGTCAGACACAGAGTGAATCTGCCTCCTCACCGTCCCATCACAAAAGCCCGTGGTCAGACACAGAGTGAATCTCCATCCAAACCGTCCCATCACACATTGCCGATGTCAGACACAGATTGAAACTCCCACCACACCATCCCATCACAAATTCCAGGGGTGAGACATAGAGTGAATCTCCATCCACACCGTCCATCACAAACTCCCGGGGTCAGACACAGAGTGAATCTCCTTCCACACCATCCCATCACAAATTCCAGGGGTCAGACATAGAGTGAATCTGCATCCACACCTTTCCATCACAAACTCCCGGGGTCAGACAAAGAGTAAATCTCCCTCCTCACCGTCCCATCACACACTCCTGGCGTCAGGAACAGAGTGAATCTGCATCCAAACCGTCCCATCACACGTTCCCGGGGTCAGACACAGAGTGAATCTCCCTCCTCACCGTCCCAACGCACACTCCCGGGGTCAGACACAGAGTGAATTTCCAATCACACCGTCCCATCACAATTTCCCGGGGTCAGACACAGTGTGAATCTCCCTCCACACCGTCCCATCACAATAGACCGGGGTCAGACACAAAGTGAATCTCCCTCCACACCGTCCCATCAGAAAAGCCCGGGGTCAGATATAGATTGAATCTCCATCCAAACTGTCCCAACACACGTTCCCGGGGTCTGACACAGAGTGAATCTCCCTCTTCACCGTCCCATCACACACTCCTGGGGTCAGACTCACTGTGAACCTCCATCCAAACCGTCCCATCACACGTTCCCGGGGTCAGACACAGAGTGAATCTCCCTCTTCACCGTCCCATCACAAAAGCCCGGGTCAGTCACAGACTGAATCTCCATCCAAACTGTCCCATCACACATTCCCGGGGTAAGACACAGAGTGAATCTCCATCCACACCGTCCCAACTTAAACCCCTCGGGGTCAGACACTGAGTGAACCTCCATCCAAACCGTCTCATCACACATTGCCGGGGTCAGACACAGAGTGAATCTCCTTCCACACCATCCTATCACAAACTCCAGGGGTCAGACACAGAGTGAATCTGCCTCCTCACCGTCCCATCACAAAAGCCCGTGGTCAGACACAGAGTGAATCTCCATCCACACCGTCCCATCACATAATCCCGGGGTCAGACACAGAGTGAATCTCCATCCACACTGTCCCATCACAAAAGTGCGGGGTCAGACACAGAGTGAATCTCCATCCAAACGGTCCCATCACACTTTCACGGGGTCAGACACAGAGTGAATCTCCCTCCACACAATCCCATCACAAAAGCCCGGGGTTAGACACTCAGTGAACCTGCATCCAAACCGTCCCATCACACATTGCCCGGGGTCAGACACAGAGTGAATCTCCTTCCACACCATCCCATCACAAATTCCAGGGGTCAGACATAGAGTGAATCTGCATCCACACCTTTCCATCACAAACTCCCGGGGTCAGACAAAGAGTAAATCTCCCTCCTCACCGTCCCATCACACACTCCTGGCGTCAGGAACAGAGTGAATCTGCATCCAAACCGTCCCATCACACGATCCCGGGGTCAGACACAGAGTGAATCTCCCTCCTCACCGTCCCAACACACACTCCCGGGGTCAGACACAGAGTGAATTTCCAATCACACCGTCCCATCACAATCTCCCGGGGTCAGACACAGTGTGAATCTCCCTCCACACCGTCCCATCACAATAGACCGGGGTCAGACACAAAGTGAATCTCCCTCCACACCGTCCCATCAGAAAAGCCCGGGGTCAGATAGAGATTGAATCTCCATCCAAACTGTCCCATCACACGTTCCCGGGGTCTGACACAGAGTGAATCTCTCTCTTCACCGTCCCATCACACACTCCTGGGGTCAGACTCACTGTGAACCTCCATCCAAACCGTCCCATCAGACGTTCCCGGGGTCAGACACAGAGTGAATCTCCCTCTTCACCGTCCCATCACAAAAGCCCGGGTCAGTCACAGAGTGAATCTCCATCCAAACCGTCCAATCACTCATTGCCGATGTCAGACACAGATTGAAACTCCCTCCACACCATCCCATCACAAATTCCAGGGGTGAGACATAGAGTGAATCTCCATCCACACCGTCCATCACAAACTCCCGGGGTCATACACAGAGTGAATCTCCTTCCACACCATCCCATCACAAATTCCAGGGGTCAGACATAGAGTGAATCTGCATCCACACCTTTCCATCACAAACTCCCGGGGTCAGACAAAGAGTAAATCTCCCTCCTCACCGTCCCATCACACACTCCTGGGGTCAGACTCACTGTGAACCTCCATCCAAACCGTCCCATCACACGTTCCCGGGGTCAGACACAGAGTGAATCTCCATCCAAACTGTCCCATCACACATTCCCGGGGTAAGACACAGAGTGAATCTCCATCCACACCGTCCCATCTTAAACCCCTCGGGGTCTGACACTGAGTGAACCTCCATCCAAACCGTCTCATCACACATTGCCGGGGTCAGACACAGAGTGAATCTCCTTCCACACCATCCTATCACAAATTCCAGGGGTCAGACACAGAGTGAATCTGCCTCCTCACCGTCCCATCACAAAAGCCCGTGGTCAGACACAGAGTGAATCTCCCTCCTCACCGTCCCATCACATAAGCCCGGGGTCAGACACAGAGTGAATCTCCCTCCTCACCGTCCCATCACACACTCCCGGCGTCAGGAACAGAGTGAATCTGCATCCAAACCGTCCCATCACACGTTCCCGGGGTCAGACACAGAGTGAATCTCCCTCCTCACCGTCCCAACACACACTCCCGGGGTCAGACACAGAGTGAATTTCCAATCACACCGTCCCATCACAAACTCACGGGGTCAGACACAGTGTGAATCTCCCTGCACAACGTCCAATCACAATAGACCGGGGTCAGACACAAAGTGAATCTCCATACACACCGGCCCATCAGAAAAGCCCGGTGTCAGATAGAGATTGAATCTCCATCCAAACCGACCCATCACACGTTCCCGGGGTCTGACACAGAGTGAATCTCCCTCTTCACCGTCCCATCACACACTCCTGTGGTCAGACTCGGAGTGAACCTCCATCCAAACCGTCTCATCACACGTTCCCGTGGTCAGACACAGAGTGAATCTCCATCCACACCGTCCCATCTTAAACCCCTCGGGGTCAGACACTGAGTGAACCTCCATCCAAATCGTCTCATCACACATTGCCGGGGTCAGACACAGAGTGATTCTCCTTCCAAACCATCCTATCACACATTGCCGGGGTCAGACACAGAGTGAAACTCCATCCAAACCGTCCCATCACACATTGCCGATGTCAGACACAGATGGAAACTCCCTCCACACCGTCCATTCACAAATTCCGTGGTCAGACATAGAGTGAAACTGCAACCACACATTTCCATCACAAACTCCCGGGGTCAGAAACAGAGTTAATCTCCCTCCACACCGTCCCATCACACACTCCCGGGGTCTGACACAGAGTATATCTCCATCCACACCGTCCCATCACACTTTCCAGGGGTCAGACACAGAGTGAATCTCCCTCCTCACCGTTCCATCACAAAAGCCAAGTGTCAGACACAGAGTGAATCTCCATCCACACCGTCCCATCACAAACTCCCGGGGTCAGACACAGAGTGAATCTCCATTCAGACCTACCCATCACAAAAGCCCGGGGTCAGACACAGAGTGAATCTACATCCAAAACGCCCCTTAACACTTCCCCGCGGTCAGACACAGAGTGAATCCCAATCCAAACCGTCCCATCACAATCTCCCGGGGTCAGACACAGAGTGAAACTCCCTCCACACAAACCCATCACAAAAGCCTGGGGTCAGACACTGAGTGAACCTCCATCTAAACCGTCCCATCACACAATGCCGTGGTCAGACACAGAGTAAATCTCCTTCCACATCATCCCATCACAAATTCCAGTGGTCAGACATAGAGTGAATCTGCATCCGCACCTTTCCATCACAAACTCCCGGGGTCAGACAAAGAGTAAATCTCCCTCCTCACCGTTCCATCACACACTTCCGGCGACAGGCACAGAGTGAATCTGCATCCAATCCGTCCCATCACACGTTCCCGTGGTCAGACACAGAGTGAATCTCCCTCCTCACCGACCCATCACACATTCCCGGGGTAAGACACAGAGTGAATCTCCATTCACACCGTCCCATCTTAAACCCCTCGGGGTCTGACACTGAGTGAACCTCCATCCAAACCGTCTCAAGACACATTGCCGGGGTCAGACACAGAGTGAATCTCCTTCCACACCATCCTATCACAAATTCCAGGGGTCAGACACAGAGTGAATCTGCCTCCTCACCGTCCCATCACAAAACGCCGTGGTCAGACACAGAGTGAATCTCCATCCAAACCGTCCCATCACACATTGCCGATGTCAGACACAGATTGAAACTCCCTCCACACCATCCCATCACAAATTCCAGGGGTGAGACATAGAGTGAATCTCCATCCACACCGTCCATCACAAACTCCCGGGGTCAGACACAGAGTGAATCTCCTTCCACACCATCCCATCACAAATTCCAGGGGTCAGACATAGAGTGAATCTGCATCCACACCTTTCCATCAAAAACTCCCGGGGTCAGACAAAGAGTAAATCTCCCTCCTCACCGTCCCATCACACACCCCTGGGGTCAGACTCACTGTGAACCTCCATCCAAACCGTCCCATCACACGTTCCCGGGGTCAGACACAGAGTGAATCTCCATCCAAACTGTCCCATCACACATTCCCGGGGTAAGACACAGAGTGAATCTCCATCCACACCGTCCCATCTTAAACCCCTCGGGGTCTGACACTGAGTGAACCTCCATCCAAACCGTCTCATCACACATTGCCGGGGTCAGACACAGAGTGAATCTCCTTCCACACCATCCTATCACAAATTCCAGGGGTCAGACACAGAGTGAATCTGCCTCCACACCGTCCCATCACAAAAGCCCGTGGTCAGACACAGAGTGAATCTCCCTCTTCACCGGCCCATCACATAAGCCCGGGGTCAGACACAGAGTGAATCTCCCTCCTGACCGTCCCATCACACACTCCCGGCGTCAGGAACAGAGTGAATCTGCATCCAAACCGTCCCATCACACGTTCCCGGGGTCAGACACAGAGTGAATTTCCAATCACACCGTCCCATCACAAACTCACGGGGTCAGACACAGTGTGAATCTCCCTGCACAACGTCCAATCACAATAGACCGGGGTCAGACACAAAGTGAATCTCCATACACACCGGCCCATCAGAAAAGCCCGGTGTCAGATAGAGATTGAATCTCCATCCAAACCGTCCCATCACACGTTCCCGGGGTCTGACACAGAGTGAATCTCCCTCTTCACCGTCCCATCACACACTCCTGTGGTCAGACTCGGAGTGAACCTCCATCCAAACCGTCTCATCACACGTTCCCGTGGTCAGACACAGAGTGAATCTCCATCCACACCGTCCCATCTTAAACCCCTCGGGGTCAGACACTGAGTGAACCTCCATCCAAACCGTCTCATCACACATTGCCGGGTCAGACACAGAGTGATTCTCCTTCCACACCATCCTATCACACATTGCCGGGGTCAGACACAGAGTGAAACTCCATCCAAACCGTCCATTCACAAATTCCGTGGTCAGACATAGAGTGAAACTGCAACCACACATTTCCATCACAAACTCCCGGGGTCAGAAACAGAGTTAATCTCCCTCCACATCGTCCCATCACACACTCCCGGGGTCTGACACAGAGTATATCTCCATCCACACCGTCCCATCACACTTTCCAGGGGTCAGACACAGAGTGAATCTCCCTCCTCACCGTTCCATCACAAAAGCCCGGGGTCAGACACAGAGTGAATCTCCATCCACACCGTCCCATCACAAACTCCCGGGGTCAGACACAGAGTGAATCTCCATTCAGACCTACCCATCACAAAAGCCCGGGGTCAGACACAGAGTGAATCTACATCCAAAACGCCTCTTAACACTTCCCCGCGGTCAGACACAGAGTGAATCCCCATCCAAACCGTCCCATCACAATCTCCCGGGGTCAGACACAGAGTGAATCTCCCTCCACACAAACCCATCACAAAAGCCTGGGGTCAGACACTGAGTGAACCTCCATCTAAACCGTCCCATCACACAATGCCGTGGTCAGACACAGAGTAAATCTCCTTCCACATCATCCCATCACAAATTCCAGTGGTCAGACATAGAGTGAATCTGCATCCGCACCTTTCCATCACAAACTCCCGGGGTCTGAAAAAGAGTAAATCTCCCTCCTCACCGTTCCATCACACACTTCCGGCGACAGGCACAGAGTGAATCTGCATCCAATCCGTCCCATCACACGTTCCCGTGGTCAGACACAGAGTGAATCTCCCTCCTCACCGACCCATCAAACACTGCCGGGGTCAGACACAGAGGGAATCTCCATCCACACCGGCCCATCACGAACTCACGGGGTCAGACACAGAGTGAATCTCCCTACTCACCGTCCCATCACAAAAGCCCGGGGTCAGACACAGAGTGAATCTCCCTCCACACCGTCCCATCACAAAAGCCCGGGGTCAGACAGATATTGAATCTCCCTCCTCACCGTCCCATCACAAACGCCCGGTGTCAGACACAGAGTGAATCTCCCTCCACACCGTCCCATCACAAAAGCCCGGGGTCAGACAGATATTGAATCTCCCTCCTCACCGTCCCATCACAAACGCCCGGTGTCAGACACAGAGTGAATCTGCATCCAAACCGTCCCATCACACATTCCCTGGGTCAGAAACTGAGTGAATCTCCCTCATCACCGTCCCATCACACACTGGCGGGGTCAGACACAAGGTGAATCTCCATTAACAGCGGCCCATCACAAAAACCCTGGGTCAGACACAAAGTGAATCTCCATACACACCGGCCCATCACAAACTCAAGGGGTCAGACACAGAGTGAATCTCCCTCCACACCGTCCCATCACAAAAGCCCGGGGTCAGACAGATATTGAATCTCCCTCCTCACCGTCCCATCACAAAAGCCCGGGGTCAGACACAGAGTGAATCTCCCTCCTCACCGTTCCATCACAAAAGCCCGGGGTCAGACATAGAGTGAATCTCCATCCAAACCGTCCCATCACACATTGCCGATGTCAGACACAGATTGAAACTCCCTCCACACCGTCCATTCACAAATTCCGTGGTCAGACATAGAGTGAATCTCCCTCCACACCGTCCCATCACACTCTCCCGGGGTCTGACACAGAGTGAATCTCCATCCACACCGTCCCATCACACTTTCCCGGGGTCAGACACAGAGTGAATCTCCATCCACACCGTCCCATCACAAACTCCCGGGGTCAGACACAGAGTGAATCTCCATCCAGACCTTCCCATCACAAAAACCCGGGGTCAGACACAAAGTGAATGTCCATCCAAACCGTCCCATCATACTTTCCCTGGGTCAGACTCAGAGTGATTCTCCATCCACACCGTCCCATCACAAAAGCCCGGGGTCAGACACAGAGTGAATCTACATCCAAAACGCCCCTTAACACTTCCCCGCGGTCAGACACAGAGTGAATCCCCATCCAAACCGTCCCATCACAATCTCCCGGGGTCAGACACAGAGTGAATCTCCATCCACACAAACCCATCACAAAAGCCTGGGGTCAGACACTGAGTGAACCTCCATCCAAACCGTCCCATCACACAATGCCGTGGTCAGACACACAGTGAATCTCCTTCCACATCATCCCATCACAAATTCCACTGGTCAGACATAGAGTGAATCTGCATCCACACCTTTCCATCACAAACTCCCGGGTTCAGACACAGAGTGAATCTCCCTCCTCACCGTCCCATCACACACTCCCGGCGTCAGGAACAGAGTGAATCTGCATCCAAACCGTCCCATCACACGTTCCCGGGGTCAGACACAGAGTGAATTTCCAATCACACCGTCCCATCACAAACTCACGGGGTCAGACACAGTGTGAATCTCCCTGCACAACGTCCAATCACAATAGACCGGGGTCAGACACAAAGTGAATCTCCATACACACCGGCCCATCAGAAAAGCCCGGTGTCAGATAGAGATTGAATCTCCATCCAAACCGTCCCATCACACGTTCCCGGGGTCTGACACAGAGTGAATCTCCCTCTTCACCGTCCCATCACACACTCCTGTGGTCAGACTCGGAGTGAACCTCCATCCAAACCGTCTCATCACACGTTCCCGTGGTCAGACACAGAGTGAATCTCCATCCACACCGTCCCATCTTAAACCCCTCGGGGTCAGACACTGAGTGAACCTCCATCCAAACCGTCTCATCACACATTGCCGGGTCAGACACAGAGTGATTCTCCTTCCACACCATCCTATCACACATTGCCGGGGTCAGACACAGAGTGAAACTCCATCCAAACCGTCCATTCACAAATTCCGTGGTCAGACATAGAGTGAAACTGCAACCACACATTTCCATCACAAACTCCCGGGGTCAGAAACAGAGTTAATCTCCCTCCACACCGTCCCATCACACACTCCCGGGGTCTGACACAGAGTATATCTCCATCCACACCGTCCCATCACACTTTCCAGGGGTCAGACACAGAGTGAATCTCCCTCCTCACCGTTCCATCACAAAAGCCTGGGGTCAGACACAGAGTGAATCTCCATCCACACCGTCCCATCACAAACTCCCGGGGTCAGACACAGAGTGAATCTCCATTCAGACCTACCCATCACAAAAGCCCGGGGTCAGACACAAAGTGAATCTACATCCAAAACGCCCCTTAACACTTCCCCGCGGTCAGACACAGAGTGAATCCCCATCCAAACCGTCCCATCACAATCTCCCGGGGTCAGACACAGAGTGAATCTCCCTCCACACAAACCCATCACAAAAGCCTGGGGTCAGACACTGAGTGAACCTCCATCTAAACCGTCCCATCACACAATGCCGTGGTCAGACACAGAGTAAATCTCCTTCCACATCATCCCATCACAAATTCCAGTGGTCAGACATAGAGTGAATCTGCATCCGCACCTTTCCATCACAAACTCCCGGGGTCAGACAAAGAGTAAATCTCCCTCCTCACCGTTCCATCACACACTTCCGGCGACAGGCACAGAGTGAATCTGCATCCAATCCGTCCCATCACACGTTCCCGTGGTCAGACACAGAGTGAATCTCCCTCCTCACCGACCCATCAAACACTGCCGGGGTCAGACACAGAGGGAATCTCCATCCACACCGGCCCATCACGAACTCACGGGGTCAGACACAGAGTGAATCTCCCTACTCACCGTCCCATCACAAAAGCCCGGGGTCAGACACAGAGTGAATCTCCCTCCACACCGTCCCATCACAAAAGCCCGGGGTCAGACAGATATTGAATCTCCCTCCTCACCGTCCCATCACAAAAGCCCGGTGTCAGACACAGAGTGAATCTGCATCCAAACCGTCCCATCACACATTCCCTGGGTCAGAAACTGAGTGAATCTCCCTCATCACCGTCCCATCACACACTGGCGGGGTCAGACACAAGGTGAATCTCCATTAACAGCGGCCCATCACAAAAACCCTGGGTCAGACACAAAGTGAATCTCCATACACACCGGCCCATCACAAACTCAAGGGGTCAGACACAGAGTGAATCTCCCTCCACACCGTCCCATCACAAAAGCCCGGGGTCAGACAGATATTGAATCTCCCTCCTCACCGTCCCATCACAAAAGCCCGGGGTCAGACACAGAGTGAATCTCCCTCCTCACCGTTCCATCACAAAAGCCCGGGGTCAGACATAGAGTGAATCTCCATCCAAACCGTCCCATCACACATTGCCGATGTCAGACACAGATTGAAACTCCCTCCACACCGTCCATTCACAAATTCCGTGGTCAGACATAGAGTGAATCTCCCTCCACACCGTCCCATCACACTCTCCCGGGGTCTGACACAGAGTGAATCTCCTCCCAGACCTTCCCATCACAAAAACCCGGGGTCAGACACAAAGTGAATGTCCATCCAAACCGTCCCATCATACTTTCCCTGGGTCAGACTCAGAGTGATTCTCCATCCACACCGTCCCATCACAAAAGCCCGGGGTCAGACACAGAGTGAATCTACATCCAAAACGCCCCTTAACACTTCCCCGCGGTCAGACACAGAGTGAATCCCCATCCAAACCGTCCCATCACAATCTCCCGGGGTCAGACACAGAGTGAATCTCCATCCACACAAACCCATCACAAAAGCCTGGGGTCAGACACTGAGTGAACCTCCATCCAAACCGTCCCATCACACAATGCCGTGGTCAGACACACAGTGAATCTCCTTCCACATCATCCCATCACAAATTCCACTGGTCAGACATAGAGTGAATCTGCATCCACACCTTTCCATCACAAACTCCCGGGTTCAGACAAAGAGTAAATCTCCCTCCTCACCGTCCCATCACACACTCCCGGCGTCAGGCACAGAGTGAATCTGTATCCAATCCGTCCCATCACACGTTCCCGTGGTCAGACACAGAGTGAATCTCCCTCCTCACCGACCCATCACACACTCCCGGGGTCAGACACAGAGTGAATTTCCAAACACACCGTCCCATCACACACTCCCGGGGTCAGACACAGAGGGAATCTCCATCCACACCGGCCCATCACGAACTCACGGGGTCAGACACAGAGTGAATCTCCCTACTCACCGTCCCATCACAAAAGCCCGGGGTCAGACACAGAGTGAATCTCCCTCCTCACCGTCCCATCACAAAAGCCTGGGGTCAGACACAGAGTGAATCTCCATCCTCACCGTCCCATCACAAAAGCCCGGGGTCAGACACAGTGTGAATCTCCATCCAAACCGTCCCATCACACATTGCCGATGTCAGACACAGATTGAAACTCCCTCCACCCCGTCCAATCGCAAAATCCGTGGTCAGTCCTAGAGTGAATCTGCATCCACACATTTCCATCAAAAACTCCCGGGGTCAGAAACAAAGTGATTCTTCCTCCACACCGTCCCATCACACACTCCCGGGGTCTGACACAGAGTGAATCTCCATCCACACCGTCCCATCACAAAAGTGCGGGGTCAGACACAGAGTGAATCTCCATCCACACTGTCCCATCACAAAAGTGCGGGGTCAGACACAGAGTGAATCTCCATCCAAACGGTCCCATCACACTTTCACGGGGTCAGACACAGAGTGAATCTCCCTCCACACAATCCCATCACAAAAGCCCGGGGGTCAGACACAGAGTGAATCCCCCTCCACACCGTCCCATCACACACTCCCGGGGTCTGACACAGAGTATATCTCCATCCACACCGTCCCATCACACTTTCCAGGGGTCAGACACAGAGTGAATCTCCATCCACACCGTCCCATGACAAACTCCCGGGGTCACACACAGAGTGAATCTCCATCCACACCGGACCATCACAAAAACCCGGGGTCAGACAGAAGGTGAATCTCCATACACACCGGCCCATCATAATTTCCCGGGGTCAGACACAGAGTGAATCTCCATCCAGACCTTCCCATCACAAAAACCCGGGGTCAGACACAAAGTGAATGTCCATCCAAACCGTCCCATCATACATTCCCTGGGTCAGACTCAGAGTGAATCTCCATCCACACCGTCCCATCACAAAAGCCCGGGGTCTGACACAGAGTGAATCTCCCTCTTCACCGTCTTATCACACGTTCCCGTGGTCAGACACAGAGTGAATCTCCATCCACACCGTCCCATCTTAAACCCCTCGGGGTCAGACACTGGGTGAACCTCCATCCAAACCGTCTCATCACACATTGCCGGGGTCAGACACAGAGTGATTCTGCTTCCACACCATCCTATCACAAATTCCAGGGGTCAGACATAGAGTGAATATGCATCCACACCTTTCCATCACATACTCCCGGGGTCAGACAAAGAGTAAAGCTCCCTTCTCATCGTCCAATCACAGACTCCCAGGGTCAGACACAGAGTGAATCTCCATCCAAACCGTCCCATCACACATTGCCGATGTCAGACACAGATGGAAACTCCCTCCACACCGTCCATTCACAAATTCCGTGGTCAGACATAGAGTGAAACTGCAACCACACATTTCCATCACAAACTCCCGGGGTCAGAAACAGAGTGAATCTCCCTCCACACCGTCCCATCACACACTCCCGGGGTCTGACACAGAGTATATCTCCATCCACACCGTCCCATCACACTTTCCAGGGGTCAGACACAGAGTGAATCTCCATCCACACCGTCCCATCACAAACTCCCGGGGTCAGACACAGAGTGAATCTCCATCCACACCGGACCATCACAAAAACCCGGGGTCAGACAGAAGGTGAATCTCCATACACACCGGCCCATCATAATTTCCCGGGGTCAGACACAGAGTGAATCTCCATCCAGACCTTCCCATCACAAAAACCCGGGGTCAGACACAAAGTGAATGTCCATCCAAACCGTCCCATCACAATCTCCCGGGGTCAGACACAGAGTGAATCTCCCTCCACACAAACCCATCACAAAAGCCTGGGGTCAAACACTGAGTGAACCTCCATCCAAACCGTCCCATCACACAATACCGTGGTCAGACACAGAGTGAATCTGCATCCAATCCGTCCCATCACACGTTCCCGTGGTGAGACACAGAGTGAATCTCCCTCCTCGCCGACCCATCACACACTCCCGGGGTCAGACACAGAGGGAATTTCCATCCACACCGGCCCATCACGAACTCACGGGGTCAGACACAGAGTGAATCTCCCTACTTACCGTCCCATCACAAAAGCCCGGGGTCAGACACAGAGTGAATCTCCCTCCACACCGTCCCATCAGAAATTCTGGGGTCAGACAGATATTGAATCTCCCTCCTCACCGTCCCATCACAAAAGCCCTGGGTCAGACATAGAGTGAATCTCCCTCCTCACCTTCCCATCACAAAAGCCCGGGGTCAGGCACAGAGTGAATCTCCCTCCACCGCGTCCAATCACAAATTCCGTGGTCAGACATAGAGTGAATCTGCATCCACACATTTCCATCACAAACTCCCGGTGTCAGAAACAGAGTGAATCTCCCTCCACACCGTCCCATCACACACTCCCGGGGTCTGACACAGAGTGAATCTCCATCCAAACCGTCCCATCACACATTGCCCGCAGTCAGACACAGAGTGAATCTCCTTCCACACCATCGCATCAAAAATTCCAGGGGTCAGACATAGAGAGAATCTGCATCCGCACCTTTCCATGACAAACTCCCGGGGTCAGACAAAGAGTAAATCTCCCTCCTCACGGTCCCATCACATACTCCCCGGTCAGACACAGAGTGAATCTGCATCCAAACCGTCCCATCACACGTTCCCGGGGTCAGACACTGAGTGAATCTCCATCAACACCGGTCCATCACAAAAGCCCGGGGTCAGACAGAGATTGAAGCTCCATCCTCACCGTCCCATCGCAAAAGCCCGTTGTCAGACAGAGATTGGATCTCCATCCAAACCGTCCCATCACACGTTCCCAGGGTCTGACACAGAGTGAATCTCCCCCCTCACCGTCCCATAACAAATTCCCGGGGTCTGACACAGAGTGAATCTCCATCCAAACCGTCCCATCACACATTGCCGGGGTCTGGCGCAGAGTGAATCTACATCAAAACCGTCCCATGACACGGTCCCGGTGTCAGACACAGTGTGAATCTCCCTCCACACCGTCCCATCACACACTCCCGAGGTCTGACACAGAGTGAACCTCCATCCAAACCGTCTCATCACACATTGCCGGGGTCTGACGCAGAGTGAATCTCCTTCCACACCATCATATCACAAATTCCAGGGGTCAGGCACAGAGTGAATCTGCCTCCTCACCGTCCCATCAAACATTGCCGATGTCAGACACAGATTGAAACTCCCTCCACACCATCCCATCACAAATTCCAGGGGTGAGACATAGAGTGAATCTCCATCCACACCGTCCATCACAAACTCCCGGGGTCAGACACTGAGTGAATCTCCTTCCACACCGTCCATCACAAACTCCCGGGGTCAGACATAGAGTGAATCTGCATCCACACCTTTCCATCACAAACTCCCGGGGTCAGACAAAGAGTAAATCTCCCTCCTCACCGTCCCATCACACACTCCCGGCGTCAGGAACAGAGTGAATCTCAATCCAAACCGTCCCATCACACGTTCCCGGGGTCAGACACAAAGTGAATCTCCCTCCTCACCGTCCCATCACAAACTCCCGGGGTCAGACACAGTGTGAATCTCCCTCCAAACCGTCCCATCACAATAGACCGGGGTCAGACACAAAGTGAATCTCCATACACACCGGCCCATCAGAAAAGATCGGGGTCAGATAGAGATTGAATCTCCATCCAAACCGTCCCATCATACGTTCCCGGGGTCTGACAGAGAGTGAATCTCCCTCTTCACCGTCCCATCACACACTCCTGTGGTCAGACTCAGAGTGAACCTCCATCCAAACCGTCCCATCACACGTTCCCGTGGTCAGACACAGAGTGAATCTCCCTCTTCACCGTCCCATCACAAAAGCCCGGGGCAGTCACAGAGTGAATCTCCATCCAAACTGTCCCATCACACATTCCCGGGGTAAGACACAGAGTGAAGCTCCATCCACACCGTCTCATCACACATTGCCGGGGTCAGACACAGAGTGAATCTCCTTCCACACCATCCTATCACAAATTCATGGGTTCAGACATAGAGTGAATCTGCATCCACACATTTCCATCACAAACTCCCGGGGTCAGAAACAGAGTGAATCTCCCTCCACACAGTCCCATCACACACTCCCGGGGTGTGACACAGAGTGAATCTCCATCCACACCGTCCCATCACAAAAGTGCGGGGGCAGACACAGAGAGAATCTCCATCCACACTGTCCCATCACAAAAGTGCGGGGTCAGACACAGAGTGAATCTCCCTCCACCGCGTCCAATCACAAATTCCGTGGTCAGACATAGAGTGAATCTGCATCCACACATTTCCATCACAAACTCCCGGTGTCAGAAACAGAGTGAATCTCCCTCCACACCGTCCCATCACACACTCCCGGGGTCTGACACAGAGTGAATCTCCATCCAAACCGTCCCATCACACATTGCCCGCAGTCAGACACAGAGTGAATCTCCTTCCACACCATCCCATCAAAAATTCCAGAGGTCAGACATAGAGAGAATCTGCATCCACACCTTTCCATCACAAACTCCCGGGTTCAGACAAAGAGTAAATCTCCCTCCTCACCGTCCCATCACACACTCCCGGCGTCAGGCACAGAGTGAATCTGTATCCAATCCGTCCCATCACACGTTCCCGTGGTCAGACACAGAGTGAATCTCCCTCCTCACCGACCCATCACACACTCCCGGGGTCAGACACAGAGTGAATTTCCAAACACACCGTCCCATCACACACTCCCGGGGTCAGACACAGAGGGAATCTCCATCCACACCGGCCCATCACGAACTCACGGGGTCAGACACAGAGTGAATCTCCCTACTCACCGTCCCATCACAAAAGCCCGGGGTCAGACACAGAGTGAATCTCCCTCCTCACCGTCCCATCACAAAAGCCTGGGGTCAGACACAGAGTGAATCTCCATCCTCACCGTCCCATCACAAAAGCCCGGGGTCAGACACAGTGTGAATCTCCATCCAAACCGTCCCATCACACATTGCCGATGTCAGACACAGATTGAAACTCCCTCCACCCCGTCCAATCGCAAAATCCGTGGTCAGTCCTAGAGTGAATCTGCATCCACACATTTCCATCAAAAACTCCCGGGGTCAGAAACAAAGTGATTCTTCCTCCACACCGTCCCATCACACACTCCCGGGGTCTGACACAGAGTGAATCTCCATCCACACCGTCCCATCACAAAAGTGCGGGGTCAGACACAGAGTGAATCTCCATCCACACTGTCCCATCACAAAAGTGCGGGGTCAGACACAGAGTGAATCTCCATCCAAACGGTCCCATCACACTTTCACGGGGTCAGACACAGAGTGAATCTCCCTCCACACAATCCCATCACAAAAGCCCGGGGGTCAGACACAGAGTGAATCCCCCTCCACACCGTCCCATCACACACTCCCGGGGTCTGACACAGAGTATATCTCCATCCACACCGTCCCATCACACTTTCCAGGGGTCAGACACAGAGTGAATCTCCATCCACACCGTCCCATGACAAACTCCCGGGGTCACACACAGAGTGAATCTCCATCCACACCGGACCATCACAAAAACCCGGGGTCAGACAGAAGGTGAATCTCCATACACACCGGCCCATCATAATTTCCCGGGGTCAGACACAGAGTGAATCTCCATCCAGACCTTCCCATCACAAAAACCCGGGGTCAGACACAAAGTGAATGTCCATCCAAACCGTCCCATCATACATTCCCTGGGTCAGACTCAGAGTGAATCTCCATCCACACCGTCCCATCACAAAAGCCCGGGGTCTGACACAGAGTGAATCTCCCTCTTCACCGTCTTATCACACGTTCCCGTGGTCAGACACAGAGTGAATCTCCATCCACACCGTCCCATCTTAAACCCCTCGGGGTCAGACACTGGGTGAACCTCCATCCAAACCGTCTCATCACACATTGCCGGGGTCAGACACAGAGTGATTCTGCTTCCACTCCATCCTATCACAAATTCCAGGGGTCAGACATAGAGTGAATATGCATCCACACCTTTCCATCACATACTCCCGGGGTCAGACAAAGAGTAAAGCTCCCTTCTCATCGTCCAATCACAGACTCCCAGGGTCAGACACAGAGTGAATCTCCATCCAAACCGTCCCATCACACATTGCCGATGTCAGACACAGATGGAAACTCCCTCCACACCGTCCATTCACAAATTCCGTGGTCAGACATAGAGTGAAACTGCAACCACACATTTCCATCACAAACTCCCGGGGTCAGAAACAGAGTGAATCTCCCTCCACACCGTCCCATCACACACTCCCGGGGTCAGACACAGAGTGAATCTCCATCCACACCGTCCCATCACAAACTCCCGGGGTCAGACACAGAGTGAATCTCCATCCACACCGGACCATCACAAAAACCCGGGGTCAGACAGAAGGTGAATCTCCATACACACCGGCCCATCATAATTTCCCGGGGTCAGACACAGAGTGAATCTCCATCCAGACCTTCCCATCACAAAAACCCGGGGTCAGACACAAAGTGAATGTCCATCCAAACCGTCCCATCACAATCTCCCGGGGTCAGACACAGAGTGAATCTCCCTCCACACAAACCCATCACAAAAGCCTGGGGTCAAACACTGAGTGAACCTCCATCCAAACCGTCCCATCACACAATACCGTGGTCAGACACAGAGTGAATCTGCATCCAATCCGTCCCATCACACGTTCCCGTGGTGAGACACAGAGTGAATCTCCCTCCTCGCCGACCCATCACACACTCCCGGGGTCAGACACAGAGGGAATTTCCATCCACACCGGCCCATCACGAACTCACGGGGTCAGACACAGAGTGAATCTCCCTACTTACCGTCCCATCACAAAAGCCCGGGGTCAGACACAGAGTGAATCTCCCTCCACACCGTCCCATCAGAAATTCTGGGGTCAGACAGATATTGAATCTCCCTCCTCACCGTCCCATCACAAAAGCCCTGGGTCAGACATAGAGTGAATCTCCCTCCTCACCTTCCCATCACAAAAGCCCGGGGTCAGGCACAGAGTGAATCTCCCTCCACCGCGTCCAATCACAAATTCCGTGGTCAGACATAGAGTGAATCTGCATCCACACATTTCCATCACAAACTCCCGGTGTCAGAAACAGAGTGAATCTCCCTCCACACCGTCCCATCACACACTCCCGGGGTCTGACACAGAGTGAATCTCCATCCAAACCGTCCCATCACACATTGCCCGCAGTCAGACACAGAGTGAATCTCCTTCCACACCATCGCATCAAAAATTCCAGGGGTCAGACATAGAGAGAATCTGCATCCGCACCTTTCCATGACAAACTCCCGGGGTCAGACAAAGAGTAAATCTCCCTCCTCACGGTCCCATCACATACTCCCCGGTCAGACACAGAGTGAATCTGCATCCAAACCGTCCCATCACACGTTCCCGGGGTCAGACACTGAGTGAATCTCCATCAACACCGGTCCATCACAAAAGCCCGGGGTCAGACAGAGATTGAAGCTCCATCCTCACCGTCCCATCGCAAAAGCCCGTTGTCAGACAGAGATTGGATCTCCATCCAAACCGTCCCATCACACGTTCCCAGGGTCTGACACAGAGTGAATCTCCCCCCTCACCGTCCCATAACAAATTCCCGGGGTCTGACACAGAGTGAATCTCCATCCAAACCGTCCCATCACACATTGCCGGGGTCTGGCGCAGAGTGAATCTACATCAAAACCGTCCCATGACACGGTCCCGGTGTCAGACACAGTGTGAATCTCCCTCCACACCGTCCCATCACACACTCCCGAGGTCTGACACAGAGTGAACCTCCATCCAAACCGTCTCATCACACATTGCCGGGGTCTGACGCAGAGTGAATCTCCTTCCACACCATCATATCACAAATTCCAGGGGTCAGGCACAGAGTGAATCTGCCTCCTCACCGTCCCATCAAACATTGCCGATGTCAGACACAGATTGAAACTCCCTCCACACCATCCCATCACAAATTCCAGGGGTGAGACATAGAGTGAATCTCCATCCACACCGTCCATCACAAACTCCCGGGGTCAGACACTGAGTGAATCTCCTTCCACACCGTCCATCACAAACTCCCGGGGTCAGACATAGAGTGAATCTGCATCCACACCTTTCCATCACAAACTCCCGGGGTCAGACAAAGAGTAAATCTCCCTCCTCACCGTCCCATCACACACTCCCGGCGTCAGGAACAGAGTGAATCTCAATCCAAACCGTCCCATCACACGTTCCCGGGGTCAGACACAAAGTGAATCTCCCTCCTCACCGTCCCATCACAAACTCCCGGGGTCAGACACAGTGTGAATCTCCCTCCAAACCGTCCCATCACAATAGACCGGGGTCAGACACAAAGTGAATCTCCATACACACCGGCCCATCAGAAAAGATCGGGGTCAGATAGAGATTGAATCTCCATCCAAACCGTCCCATCATACGTTCCCGGGGTCTGACAGAGAGTGAATCTCCCTCTTCACCGTCCCATCACACACTCCTGTGGTCAGACTCAGAGTGAACCTCCATCCAAACCGTCCCATCACACGTTCCCGTGGTCAGACACAGAGTGAATCTCCCTCTTCACCGTCCCATCACAAAAGCCCGGGGCAGTCACAGAGTGAATCTCCATCCAAACTGTCCCATCACACATTCCCGGGGTAAGACACAGAGTGAAGCTCCATCCACACCGTCTCATCACACATTGCCGGGGTCAGACACAGAGTGAATCTCCTTCCACACCATCCTATCACAAATTCATGGGTTCAGACATAGAGTGAATCTGCATCCACACATTTCCATCACAAACTCCCGGGGTCAGAAACAGAGTGAATCTCCCTCCACACAGTCCCATCACACACTCCCGGGGTGTGACACAGAGTGAATCTCCATCCACACCGTCCCATCACAAAAGTGCGGGGGCAGACACAGAGAGAATCTCCATCCACACTGTCCCATCACAAAAGTGCGGGGTCAGACACAGAGTGAATCTCCCTCCACCGCGTCCAATCACAAATTCCGTGGTCAGACATAGAGTGAATCTGCATCCACACATTTCCATCACAAACTCCCGGTGTCAGAAACAGAGTGAATCTCCCTCCACACCGTCCCATCACACACTCCCGGGGTCTGACACAGAGTGAATCTCCATCCAAACCGTCCCATCACACATTGCCCGCAGTCAGACACAGAGTGAATCTCCTTCCACACCATCCCATCAAAAATTCCAGAGGTCAGACATAGAGAGAATCTGCATCCACACCTTTCCATGACAAACTCCCGGGGTCAGACAAAGAGTAAATCTCCCTCCTCACGGTCCCATCACATACTCCCCGGTCAGACACAGAGTGAATCTGCATCCAAACCGTCCCATCACTCGTTCCCGGGGTCAGACACTGAGTGAATCTCCATCAACACCGGTCCATCACAAAAGCCCGGGGTCAGACAGAGATTGAAGCTCCATCCTCACCGTCCCATCGCAAAAGCCCGTTGTCAGACAGAGATTGGATCTCCATCCAAACCGTCCCATCACACGTTCCCGGGGTCTGACACAGAGTGAATCTCCCCCCTCACCGTCCCATAACAAATTCCCGGGGTCTGACACAGAGTGAATCTCCATCCAAACCGTCCCATCACACATTGCCGGGGTCTGGCGCAGAGTGAATCTATATCAAAACCGTCCCATGACACGGTCCCGGTGTCAGACACAGTGTGAATCTCCCTCCACACCGTCCCATCACACAATCCCGGGGTCTGACACAGAGTGAACCTCCATCCAAACCGTCTCATCACACATTGCCGGGGTCTGACGCAGAGTGAATCTCTTTCCACACCATCCTATCACAAATTCCAGGGGTCAGACACAGAGTGAATCTGCCTCCTCACCGTCCCATCAAACATTGCCGATGTCAGACACAGATTTAAACTCCCTCCACACCATCCCATCACAAATTCCAGTGGTGAGACATAGAGTGAATCTCCATCCACACCGTCCATCACAAACTCCCGGTGTCAGACACAGAGTGAAGCTCCCTCCACACAATCCCATCACAAAAGCCCGGGGTAAGACACTGAGTGAATCTCCTTCCACACCATCCCATCACAAATTCCAGGGGTCAGACATAGAGTGAATCTGCATCCACACCTTTCCATCACAAACTCCCGGGGTCAGACAAAGAGTAAATCTCCCTCCTCACCGTCCCATCACACACTCCCGGCGTCAGGAACAGAGTGAATCTCAATCCAAACCGTCCCATCACAGGTTCCCGGGGTCAGACACAAAGTGAATCTCCCTCCTCACCGTCCCATCACAAACTCCCGGGGTCAGACACAGTGTGAATCTCCCTCCAAACCGTCCCATCACAATAGACCGGGGTCAGACACAAAGTGAATCTCCATACACACCGGCCCATCAGAAAAGCCCGGGGTCAGATAGAGATTGAATCTCCATCCAAACCGTCCCATCATACGTTCCCGGGGTCTGACAGAGAGTGAATCTCCCTCTTCACCGTCCCATCACACACTCCTGTGGTCAGACTCAGAGTGAACCTCCATCCAAACCGTCCCATCACACGTTCCCCTGGTCAGACACAGAGTGAATCTCCCTCTTCACCGTCCAATCACAAAAGCCCGGGGCAGTCACAGAGTGAATCTCCATCCAAACTGTCCCATCACACATTCCCGGGGTAAGACACAGAGTGAAGCTCCATCCACACCGTCTCATCACACATTGCCGGGGTCAGACACAGAGTGAATCTCCTTCCACACCATCCTATCACAAATTCCAGGGGTCAGACATAGAGTGAATCTGTATCCACACATTTCCATCACAAACTCCCGGGGTCAGAAACAGAGTGAATCTCCCTCCACACAGTCCCATCACACACTCCCGGGGTGTGACACAGAGTGAATCTCCATCCACACCGTCCCATCACAAAAGTGCGGGGGCAGACACAGAGAGAATCTCCATCCACACTGTCCCATCACAAAAGTGCGGGGTCAGACACAGAGTGAATCTCCCTCCACCGCGTCCAATCACAAATTCCGTGGTCAGACATAGAGTGAATCTGCATCCACACATTTCCATCACAAACTCCCGGTGTCAGAAACAGAGTGAATCTCCCTCCACACCGTCCCATCACACACTCCCGGGGTCTGACACAGAGTGAATCTCCATCCAAACCGTCCCATCACACATTGCCCGCTGTCAGACACAGAGTGAATCTCCTTCCACACCATCCCATCAAAAATTCCAGGGGTCAGACATAGAGAGAATCTGCATCCACACCTTTCCATGACAAACTCCCGGGGTCAGACAAAGAGTAAATCTCCCTCCTCACGGTCCCATCACATACTCCCCGGTCAGACACAGAGTGAATCTGCATCCAAACCGTCCCATCACAATAGACCGGGGTCAGACACAAAGTGAATCTCCATACACACCGGCCCATCAGAAAAGCCCGGGGTCAGATAGAGATTGAATCTCCATCCAAACCGTCCCATCATACGTTCCCGGGGTCTGACAGAGAGTGAATCTCCCTCTTCACCGTCCCATCACACACTCCTGTGGTCAGACTCAGAGTGAACCTCCATCCAAACCGTCCCATCACACGTTCCCGTGGTCAGACACAGAGTGAATCTCCCTCTTCACCGTCCCATCACAAAAGCCCGGGGCAGTCACAGAGTGAATCTCCATCCAAACTGTCCCATCACACATTCCCGGGGTAAAACACAGAGTGAAGCTCCATCCACACCGTCTGATCACACATTGCCGGGGTCAGACACAGAGTGAATCTCCTTCCACACCATCCTATCACAAATTCCAGGGGTCAGACATAGAGTGAATCTGCATCCACACATTTCCATCACAAACTCCCGGGGTCAGAAACAGAGTGAATCTCCCTCCACACAGTCCCATCACACACTCCCGGGGTGTGACACAGAGTGAATCTCCATCCACACCGTCCCATCACACATTGCCGGGGTCTGGCGCAGAGTGAATCTACATCAAAACCGTCCCATGACACGGTCCCGGTGTCAGACACAGTGTGAATCTCCCTCCACACCGTCCCATCACACACTCCCGGGGTCTGACACAGAGTGAACCTCCATCCAAACCGTCTCATCACACATCGCCGGGGTCTGACGCAGAGTGAATCTCCTTCCACACCATCCTATCACAAATTCCAGGGGTCAGACACAGAGTGAATCTGCCTCCTCACCGTCCCATCAAACATTGCCGATGTCAGACACAGATTGAAACTCCCTCCACACCATCCCATCACAAATTCCAGGGGTGAGACATAGAGTGAATCTCCATCCACACCGTCCATCACAAACTCCCGGGGTCAGACACAGAGTGAATCTCCCTCCACACAATCCCATCACAAAAGCCCGGGGTCAGACACTGAGTGAATCTCCTTCCACACCATCCCATCACAAATTCCAGGGGTCAGACATAGAGTGAATCTGCATCCACACCTTTCCATCACAAACTCCCGGGGTCAGACAAAGAGTAAATCTCCCTCCTCACCGTCCCATCACACACTCCCGGCGTCAGGAACAGAGTGAATCTCAATCCAAACCGTCCCATCACAGGTTCCCGGGGTCAGACACAAAGTGAATCTCCCTCCTCACCGTCCCATCACAAACTCCCGGGGTCAGACACAGTGTGAATCTCCCTCCAAACCGTCCCATCACAATAGACCGGGGTCAGACACAAAATGAATCTCCATACACACCGGCCCATCAGAAAAGCCCGGGGTCTGACAGAGAGTGAATCTCCCTCTTCACCGTCCCATCACACACTCCTGTGGTCAGACTCAGAGTGAACCTCCATCCAAACCGTCCCATCACACGTTCCCGTGGTCAGACACAGAGTGAATCTCCCTCTTCACCGTCCCATCACAAAAGCCCGGGGCAGTCACAGAGTGAATCTCCATCCAAACTGTCCCATCACACATTCCCGGGGTAAGACACAGAGTGAAGCTCCATCCACACCGTCTCATCACACATTGCCGGGGTCAGACACAGAGTGAATCTCCTTCCACACCATCCTATCACAAATTCCAGGGGTCAGACATAGAGTGAATCTGCATCCACACATTTCCATCACAAACTCCCGGGGTCAGAAACAGAGTGAATCTCCCTCCACACAGTCCCATCACACACTCCCGGGGTCAGACACAGAGTGAATCTCCATCCACACCGTCCCATCACAAAAGTGCGGGGGCAGACACAGAGTGAATCTCCATCCAAACGGTCCCATCACACTTTCACGGGGTCAGACACAGAGTGAATCTCCATCCACACCGTCCCATCACAAAAGTGCGGGGGCAGACACAGAGTGAATCTCCATCCAAACGGTCCCATCACACTTTCACGGGGTCAGACACAGAGCGAATCTCCCTCCACACCATCCCATCACAAATTCCGGGGTAAGACATAGAGTGAAACTGCATCCACACCTTTCCATCACACATTGCCGTGGTCAGACACAGAGTGAATCTCCTTCCACACCATCCCATCACAAATTCCCGGGGTAAGACATAGAGTGAATCTCCATCCACACCGTCCCATCACACATTGCCAGGTTCAGACACAGAGTGAATCTCCTTCCACACCATCCTATCACAAATTCCAGGGGTCAGACATAGAGTGAATCTGCATCCACACCTTTCCATCACATACTCCCGGGGTCAGACAAAGAGTAAAGCTCCCTTCTCATCGTCCCATCACAGACTCCCGGGGTCAGACACAGAGTGAATCTGCATCCAAACCGTCCCATCACACGTTCCCTGGGTCAGACACAGAGTGAATCTCCCTCATCACCGTCCCATCACAAACTCCCGGGGTCAGACCCAGAGTGAATATCCATCCACACCGGCCCATCACAAAAACCCGGGGTCAGACACAAAGTGAATCTCCATACACACCGGCCCATCACAAACTCAAGGGGTCAGACACAGAGTGAATCTCCCTCCACACCGTCCCATCATAAAAGCCCGGGGTCAGACAGATATTGAATCTCCCTCCTCACCGTCCCATCACAAAAGCCCGGGGTCAGACACAGAGTGAATCCGCATCCAAACCGTCCCATCACACATTCCCTGGGTCAGACACAGAGTCAATCTCCCTCATCACCGTCCCATCACACACTGGCGGGGTCAGACACAAGGTGAATCTCCATTAACACAGGCCCATCACAAAAACCCTGGGCCAGACACAAAGTGAATCTCCATACACACCGGCCCATCACAAACTCAAGGGGTCAGACACAGAGTGAATCTCCCTCCACACCGTCCCATCACAAAAGCCCGGGGTCAGACACAGAGTGAATCTCCCTCCTCACCGTTCCATCACAAAAGCCCGGGGTCAGACACAGAGTGAATCTCCCTCCTCACCGACCCATCACACACTCCCGGGGTAAGACACAGATTGAAACTCCCTCCACACCGTCCATTCACAAATTCCGTGGTCAGGCATAGAGTGAATCTGCAACCACACATTTCCATCACAAACTCCCGGGGTCAGAAACAGAGAGAATCTCCCTCCACACCGTCCCATCACACTCTCCCTGGGTCTGACACAGAGTGAATCTCCATCCACACCGTCCCATCACACATTCCCGGGGTCAGACACAGAGTGAATCCCCATCCAAACCGTCCCATCACAATATCCCGGGGTCAGACACAGAGTGAATCTCCCTCCACACAAACCCATCACAAAAGCCTGGGGTCAAACACTGAGTGAACCTCCATCCAAACCGTCCCATCACACAATACCGTGGTCAGACACAGAGTGAATCTGCATCCAATCCGTCCCATCACACGTTCCCGTGGTCAGACACAGAGTGAATCTCCCTCCTCGCCGACCCATCACACACTCCCGGGGTCAGACACAGAGGGAATCTCCATCCACACCGGCCCATCACGAACTCACGGGGTCAGACACAGAGTGAATCTCCCTACTCACCGTCCCATCACAAAAGCCCGGGGTCAGACACAGAGTGAATCTCCCTCCACACCGTCCCATCAGAAATTCTGGGGTCAGACAGATATTGAATCTCCCTCCTCACCGTCCCATCACAAAAGCCCCGGGTCAGACATAGAGTGAATCTCCCTCCTCACCTTCCCATCACAAAAGCCCGGGGTCAGGCACAGAGTGAATCTCCCTCCACCGCGTCCAATCACAAATTCCGTGGTCAGACATAGAGTGAATCTGCATCCACACATTTCCATCACAAACTCCCGGTGTCAGAAACAGAGTGAATCTCCCTCCACACCGTCCCATCACACACCCCCGGGGTCTGACACAGAGTGAATCTCCATCCAAACCGTCCCATCACACATTGCCCGCAGTCAGACACAGAGTGAATCTCCTTCCACACCATCCCATCAAAAATTCCAGGGGTCAGACATAGAGAGAATCTGCATCCGCACCTTTCCATGACAAACTCCCGGGGTCAGACAAAGAGTAAATCTCCCTCCTCACGGTCCCATCACATACTCCCCGGTCAGACACAGAGTGAATCTGCATCCAAACCGTCCCATCACACGTTCCCGGGGTCAGACACTGAGTGAATCTCCATCAACACCGGTCCATCACAAAAGCCCGGGGTCAGACAGAGATTGAAGCTCCATCCTCACCGTCCCATCGCAAAAGCCCGTTGTCAGACAGAGATTGGATCACCATCCAAACCGTCCCATCACACGTTCCCAGGGTCTGACACAGAGTGAACCTCCCCCCTCACCGTCCCATAACAAATTCCCGGGGTCTGACACAGAGTGAATCTCCATCCAAACCGTCCCATCACACATTGCCGGGGTCTGGCGCAGAGTGAATCTACATCAAAACCGTCCCATGACACGGTCCCGGTGTCAGACACAGTGTGAATCTCCCTCCACACCGTCCCATCACACACTCCCGAGGTCTGACACAGAGTGAACCTCCATCCAAACCGTCTCATCACACATTGCCGGGGTCTGACGCAGAGTGAATCTCCTTCCACACCATCATATCACAAATTCCAGGGGTCAGACACAGAGTGAATCTGCCTCCTCACCGTCCCATCAAACATTGCCGATGTCAGACACAGATTGAAACTCCCTCCACACCATCCCATCACAAATTCCAGGGGTGAGACATAGAGTGAATCTCCATCCACACCGTCCATCACAAACTCCCGGGGTCAGACACTGAGTGAATCTCCTTCCACACCGTCCATCACAAACTCCCGGGGTCAGACATAGAGTGAATCTGCATCCACACCTTTCCATCACAAACTCCCGGGGTCAGACAAAGAGTAAATCTCCCTCCTCACCGTCCCATCACACACTCCCGGCGTCAGGAACAGAGTGAATCTCAATCCAAACCGTCCCATCACACGTTCCCGGGGTCAGACACAAAGTGAATCTCCCTCCTCACCGTCCCATCACAAACTCCCGGGGTCAGACACAGTGTGAATCTCCCTCCAAACCGTCCCATCACAATAGACCGGGGTCAGACACAAAGTGAATCTCCATACACACCGGCCCATCAGAAAAGCTCGGGGTCAGATAGAGATTGAATCTCCATCCAAACCGTCCCATCATACGTTCCCGGGGTCTGACAGAGAGTGAATCTCTATCTTCACCGTCCCATCACACACTCCTGTGGTCAGACTCAGAGTGAACCTCCATCCAAACCGTCCCATCACACGTTCCCGTGGTCAGACACAGAGTGAATCTCCCTCTTCACCGTCCCATCACAAAAGCCCGGGGCAGTCACAGAGTGAATCTCCTTCCACACCATCCCATCAAAAATTCCAGGGGTCAGACATAGAGAGAATCTGCATCCACACCTTTCCATGACAAACTCCCGGGGTCAGACAAAGAGTAAATCTCCCTCCTCACGGTCCCATCACATACTCCCCGGTCAGACACAGAGTGAATCTGCATCCAAACCGTCCCATCACAATAGACCGGGGTCAGACACAAAGTGAATCTCCCTCCTCACCGTCCCATCACAAACTCCCGGGGTCAGACACAGTGTGAATCTCCCTCCAAACAGTCCCGTCACAATAGACCGGGGTCAGACACAAAGTGAATCTCCATACACACCGGCCCATCAGAAAAGCTCGGGGTCAGATAGAGATTGAATCTCCATCCAAACCGTCCCATCATACGTTCCCGGGGTCTGACAGAGAGTGAATCTCCCTCTTCACCGTCCCATCACACACTCCTGTGGTCAGACTCAGAGTGAACCTCCATCCAAACCGTCCCATCACACGTTCCCGTGGTCAGACACAGAGTGAATCTCCCTCTTCACCGTCCCATCACAAAAGCCCGGGGCAGTCACAGAGTGAATCTCCTTCCACACCATCCCATCAAAAATTCCAGGGGTCAGACATAGAGAGAATCTGCATCCACACCTTTCCATGACAAACTCCCGGGGTCAGACAAAGAGTAAATCTCCCTCCTCACGGTCCCATCACATACTCCCCGGTCAGACACAGAGTGAATCTGCATCCAAACCGTCCCATCACAATAGACCGGGGTCAGACACAAAGTGAATCTCCCTCCTCACCGTCCCATCACAAACTCCCGGGGTCAGACACAGTGTGAATCTCCCTCCAAACCGTCCCGTCACAATAGACCGGGGTCAGACACAAAGTGAATCTCCATACACACCGGCCCATCAGAAAAGCTCGGGGTCAGATAGAGATTGAATCTCCATCCAAACCGTCCCATCATACGTTCCCGGGGTCTGACAGAGAGTGAATCTCCCTCTTCACCGTCCCATCACACACTCCTGTGGTCAGACTCAGAGTGAACCTCCATCCAAACCGTCCCATCACACGTTCCCGTGGTCAGACACAGAGTGAATCTCCCTCTTCACCGTCCCATCACAAAAGCCCGCGGCAGTCACAGAGTGAATCTCCCTCCACCGCGTCCAATCACAAATTCCGTGGTCAGACATAGAGTGAATCTGCATCCACACATTTCCATCACAAACTCCCGGTGTCAGAATCAGAGTGAATCTCCCTCCACACCGTCCCATCACACACTCCCGGGGTCTGACACAGAGTGAATCTCCATCCAAACCGTCCCATCACACATTGCCCGCTGTCAGACACAGAGTGAATCTCCTTCCACACCATCCCATCAAAAATTCCAGGGGTCAGACATAGAGAGAATCTGCATCCACACCTTTCCATGACAAACTCCCGGGGTCAGACAAAGAGTAAATCTCCCTCCTCACGGTCCCATCACATACTCCCCGGTCAGACACAGAGTGAATCTGCATCCAAACCGTCCCATCACAATAGACCGGGGTCAGACACAAAGTGAATCTCCCTCCTCACCGTCCCATCACCATCTCCCGGGGTCAGACACAGTGTGAATCTCCCTCCAAACCGTCCCATCACAATAGACAGGGGTCAGACACAAAGTGAATCTCCATACACACCGGCCCATCAGAAAAGCTCGGGGTCAGATAGAGATTGAATCTCCATCCAAACCGTCCCATCATACGTTCCCGGGGTCTGACAGAGAGTGAATCTCCCTCTTCACCGTCCCATCACACACTCCTGTGGTCAGACTCAGAGTGAACCTCCATCCTAACCGTCCCATCACACACTCCCGGGGTCTGACACAGAGTGAATCTCCATCCACACCGTCCCATCACACATTGCCGGGGTCTGGCGCAGAGTGAATCTACATCAAAACCGTCCCATGACACGGTCCCGGTGTCAGACACAGTGTGAATCTCCCTCCACACCGTCCCATCACACACTCCCGGGGTCTGACACAGAGTGAACCTCCATCCAAACCGTCTCATCACACATCGCCGGGGTCTGACGCAGAGTGAATCTCCTTCCACACCATCCTATCACAAATTCCAGGGGTCAGACACAGAGTGAATCTGCCTCCTCACCGTCCCATCAAACATTGCCGATGTCAGACACAGATTGAAACTCCCTCCACACCATCCCATCACAAATTCCAGGGGTGAGACATAGAGTGAATCTCCATCCACACCGTCCATCACAAACTCCCGGGGTCAGACACAGAGTGAATCTCCCTCCACACAATCCCATCACAAAAGCCCGGGGTCAGACACTGAGTGAATCTCCTTCCACACCATCCCATCACAAATTCCAGGGGTCAGACATAGAGTGAATCTGCATCCACACCTTTCCATCACAAACTCCCGGGGTCAGACAAAGAGTAAATCTCCCTCCTCACCGTCCCATCACACACTCCCGGCGTCAGGAACAGAGTGAATCTCAATCCAAACCGTCCCATCACAGGTTCCCGGGGTCAGACACAAACTGAATCTCCCTCCTCACCGTCCCATCACAAACTCCCGGGGTCAGACACAGTGTGAATCTCCCTCCAAACCGTCCCATCACAATAGACCGGGGTCAGACACAAAATGAATCTCCATACACACCGGCCCATCAGAAAAGCCCGGGGTCTGACAGAGAGTGAATCTCCCTCTTCACCGTCCCATCACACACTCCTGTGGTCAGACTCAGAGTGAACCTCCATCCAAACCGTCCCATCACACGTTCCCGTGGTCAGACACAGAGTGAATCTCCCTCTTCACCGTCCCATCACAAAAGCCCGGGGCAGTCACAGAGTGAATCTCCATCCAAACTGTCCCATCACACATTCCCGGGGTAAGACACAGAGTGAAGCTCCATCCACACCGTCTCATCACACATTGCCGGGGTCAGACACAGAGTGAATCTCCTTCCACACCATCCTATCACAAATTCCAGGGGTCAGACATAGAGTGAATCTGCATCCACACATTTCCATCACAAACTCCCGGGGTCAGAAACAGAGTGAATCTCCCTCCACACAGTCCCATCACACACTCCCGGGGTCAGACACAGAGTGAATCTCCATCCACACCGTCCCATCACAAAAGTGCGGGGGCAGACACAGAGTGAATCTCCATCCAAACGGTCCCATCACACTTTCACGGGGTCAGACACAGAGTGAATCTCCATCCACACCGTCCCATCACAAAAGTGCGGGGGCAGACACAGAGTGAATCTCCATCCAAACGGTCCCATCACACTTTCACGGGGTCAGACACAGAGCGAATCTCCCTCCACACCATCCCATCACAAATTCCGGGGTAAGACATAGAGTGAAACTGCATCCACACCTTTCCATCACACATTGCCGTGGTCAGACACAGAGTGAATCTCCTTCCACACCATCCCATCACAAATTCCCGGGGTAAGACATAGAGTGAATCTCCATCCACACCGTCCCATCACACATTGCCAGGTTCAGACACAGAGTGAATCTCCTTCCACACCATCCTATCACAAATTCCAGGGGTCAGACATAGAGTGAATCTGCATCCACACCTTTCCATCACATACTCCCGGGGTCAGACAAAGAGTAAAGCTCCCTTCTCATCGTCCCATCACAGACTCCCGGGGTCAGACACAGAGTGAATCTGCATCCAAACCGTCCCATCACACGTTCCCTGGGTCAGACACAGAGTGAATCTCCCTCATCACCGTCCCATCACAAACTCCCGGGGTCAGACCCAGAGTGAATATCCATCCACACCGGCCCATCACAAAAACCCGGGGTCAGACACAAAGTGAATCTCCATACACACCGGCCCATCACAAACTCAAGGGGTCAGACACAGAGTGAATCTCCCTCCACACCGTCCCATCATAAAAGCCCGGGGTCAGACAGATATTGAATCTCCCTCCTCACCGTCCCATCACAAAAGCCCGGGGTCAGACACAGAGTGAATCCGCATCCAAACCGTCCCATCACACATTCCCTGGGTCAGACACAGAGTCAATCTCCCTCATCACCGTCCCATCACACACTGGCGGGGTCAGACACAAGGTGAATCTCCATTAACACAGGCCCATCACAAAAACCCTGGGCCAGACACAAAGTGAATCTCCATACACACCGGCCCATCACAAACTCAAGGGGTCAGACACAGAGTGAATCTCCCTCCACACCGTCCCATCACAAAAGCCCGGGGTCAGACACAGAGTGAATCTCCCTCCTCACCGTTCCATCACAAAAGCCCGGGGTCAGACACAGAGTGAATCTCCCTCCTCACCGACCCATCACACACTCCCGGGGTAAGACACAGATTGAAACTCCCTCCACACCGTCCATTCACAAATTCCGTGGTCAGGCATAGAGTGAATCTGCAACCACACATTTCCATCACAAACTCCCGGGGTCAGAAACAGAGAGAATCTCCCTCCACACCGTCCCATCACACTCTCCCTGGGTCTGACACAGAGTGAATCTCCATCCACACCGTCCCATCACACATTCCCGGGGTCAGACACAGAGTGAATCCCCATCCAAACCGTCCCATCACAATATCCCGGGGTCAGACACAGAGTGAATCTCCCTCCACACAAACCCATCACAAAAGCCTGGGGTCAAACACTGAGTGAACCTCCATCCAAACCGTCCCATCACACAATACCGTGGTCAGACACAGAGTGAATCTGCATCCAATCCGTCCCATCACACGTTCCCGTGGTCAGACACAGAGTGAATCTCCCTCCTCGCCGACCCATCACACACTCCCGGGGTCAGACACAGAGGGAATCTCCATCCACACCGGCCCATCACGAACTCACGGGGTCAGACACAGAGTGAATCTCCCTACTCACCGTCCCATCACAAAAGCCCGGGGTCAGACACAGAGTGAATCTCCCTCCACACCGTCCCATCAGAAATTCTGGGGTCAGACAGATATTGAATCTCCCTCCTCACCGTCCCATCACAAAAGCCCCGGGTCAGACATAGAGTGAATCTCCCTCCTCACCTTCCCATCACAAAAGCCCGGGGTCAGGCACAGAGTGAATCTCCCTCCACCGCGTCCAATCACAAATTCCGTGGTCAGACATAGAGTGAATCTGCATCCACACATTTCCATCACAAACTCCCGGTGTCAGAAACAGAGTGAATCTCCCTCCACACCGTCCCATCACACACCCCCGGGGTCTGACACAGAGTGAATCTCCATCCAAACCGTCCCATCACACATTGCCCGCAGTCAGACACAGAGTGAATCTCCTTCCACACCATCCCATCAAAAATTCCAGGGGTCAGACATAGAGAGAATCTGCATCCGCACCTTTCCATGACAAACTCCCGGGGTCAGACAAAGAGTAAATCTCCCTCCTCACGGTCCCATCACATACTCCCCGGTCAGACACAGAGTGAATCTGCATCCAAACCGTCCCATCACACGTTCCCGGGGTCAGACACTGAGTGAATCTCCATCAACACCGGTCCATCACAAAAGCCCGGGGTCAGACAGAGATTGAAGCTCCATCCTCACCGTCCCATCGCAAAAGCCCGTTGTCAGACAGAGATTGGATCACCATCCAAACCGTCCCATCACACGTTCCCAGGGTCTGACACAGAGTGAACCTCCCCCCTCACCGTCCCATAACAAATTCCCGGGGTCTGACACAGAGTGAATCTCCATCCAAACCGTCCCATCACACATTGCCGGGGTCTGGCGCAGAGTGAATCTACATCAAAACCGTCCCATGACACGGTCCCGGTGTCAGACACAGTGTGAATCTCCCTCCACACCGTCCCATCACACACTCCCGAGGTCTGACACAGAGTGAACCTCCATCCAAACCGTCTCATCACACATTGCCGGGGTCTGACGCAGAGTGAATCTCCTTCCACACCATCATATCACAAATTCCAGGGGTCAGACACAGAGTGAATCTGCCTCCTCACCGTCCCATCAAACATTGCCGATGTCAGACACAGATTGAAACTCCCTCCACACCATCCCATCACAAATTCCAGGGGTGAGACATAGAGTGAATCTCCATCCACACCGTCCATCACAAACTCCCGGGGTCAGACACTGAGTGAATCTCCTTCCACACCGTCCATCACAAACTCCCGGGGTCAGACATAGAGTGAATCTGCATCCACACCTTTCCATCACAAACTCCCGGGGTCAGACAAAGAGTAAATCTCCCTCCTCACCGTCCCATCACACACTCCCGGCGTCAGGAACAGAGTGAATCTCAATCCAAACCGTCCCATCACACGTTCCCGGGGTCAGACACAAAGTGAATCTCCCTCCTCACCGTCCCATCACAAACTCCCGGGGTCAGACACAGTGTGAATCTCCCTCCAAACCGTCCCATCACAATAGACCGGGGTCAGACACAAAGTGAATCTCCATACACACCGGCCCATCAGAAAAGCTCGGGGTCAGATAGAGATTGAATCTCCATCCAAACCGTCCCATCATACGTTCCCGGGGTCTGACAGAGAGTGAATCTCTATCTTCACCGTCCCATCACACACTCCTGTGGTCAGACTCAGAGTGAACCTCCATCCAAACCGTCCCATCACACGTTCCCGTGGTCAGACACAGAGTGAATCTCCCTCTTCACCGTCCCATCACAAAAGCCCGGGGCAGTCACAGAGTGAATCTCCTTCCACACCATCCCATCAAAAATTCCAGGGGTCAGACATAGAGAGAATCTGCATCCACACCTTTCCATGACAAACTCCCGGGGTCAGACAAAGAGTAAATCTCCCTCCTCACGGTCCCATCACATACTCCCCGGTCAGACACAGAGTGAATCTGCATCCAAACCGTCCCATCACAATAGACCGGGGTCAGACACAAAGTGAATCTCCCTCCTCACCGTCCCATCACAAACTCCCGGGGTCAGACACAGTGTGAATCTCCCTCCAAACCGTCCCGTCACAATAGACCGGGGTCAGACACAAAGTGAATCTCCATACACACCGGCCCATCAGAAAAGCTCGGGGTCAGATAGAGATTGAATCTCCATCCAAACCGTCCCATCATACGTTCCCGGGGTCTGACAGAGAGTGAATCTCCCTCTTCACCGTCCCATCACACACTCCTGTGGTCAGACTCAGAGTGAACCTCCATCCAAACCGTCCCATCACACGTTCCCGTGGTCAGACACAGAGTGAATCTCCCTCTTCACCGTCCCATCACAAAAGCCCGGGGCAGTCACAGAGTGAATCTCCTTCCACACCATCCCATCAAAAATTCCAGGGGTCAGACATAGAGAGAATCTGCATCCACACCTTTCCATGACAAACTCCCGGGGTCAGACAAAGAGTAAATCTCCCTCCTCACGGTCCCATCACATACTCCCCGGTCAGACACAGAGTGAATCTGCATCCAAACCGTCCCATCACAATAGACCGGGGTCAGACACAAAGTGAATCTCCCTCCTCACCGTCCCATCACAAACTCCCGGGGTCAGACACAGTGTGAATCTCCCTCCAAACCGTCCCGTCACAATAGACCGGGGTCAGACACAAAGTGAATCTCCATACACACCGGCCCATCAGAAAAGCTCGGGGTCAGATAGAGATTGAATCTCCATCCAAACCGTCCCATCATACGTTCCCGGGGTCTGACAGAGAGTGAATCTCCCTCTTCACCGTCCCATCACACACTCCTGTGGTCAGACTCAGAGTGAACCTCCATCCAAACCGTCCCATCACACGTTCCCGTGGTCAGACACAGAGTGAATCTCCCTCTTCACCGTCCCATCACAAAAGCCCGCGGCAGTCACAGAGTGAATCTCCCTCCACCGCGTCCAATCACAAATTCCGTGGTCAGACATAGAGTGAATCTGCATCCACACATTTCCATCACAAACTCCCGGTGTCAGAATCAGAGTGAATCTCCCTCCACACCGTCCCATCACACACTCCCGGGGTCTGACACAGAGTGAATCTCCATCCAAACCGTCCCATCACACATTGCCCGCTGTCAGACACAGAGTGAATCTCCTTCCACACCATCCCATCAAAAATTCCAGGGGTCAGACATAGAGAGAATCTGCATCCACACCTTTCCATGACAAACTCCCGGGGTCAGACAAAGAGTAAATCTCCCTCCTCACGGTCCCATCACATACTCCCCGGTCAGACACAGAGTGAATCTGCATCCAAACCGTCCCATCACAATAGACCGGGGTCAGACACAAAGTGAATCTCCCTCCTCACCGTCCCATCACCATCTCCCGGGGTCAGACACAGTGTGAATCTCCCTCCAAACCGTCCCATCACAATAGACAGGGGTCAGACACAAAGTGAATCTCCATACACACCGGCCCATCAGAAAAGCTCGGGGTCAGATAGAGATTGAATCTCCATCCAAACCGTCCCATCATACGTTCCCGGGGTCTGACAGAGAGTGAATCTCCCTCTTCACCGTCCCATCACACACTCCTGTGGTCAGACTCAGAGTGAACCTCCATCCTAACCGTCCCATCACACACTCCCGGGGTCTGACACAGAGTGAATCTCCATCCAAACCGTCCCATCACACATTGCCCGCTGTCAGACACAGAGTGAATCTCCTTCCACACCATCCCATCAAAAATTCCAGGGGTCAGACATAGAGAGAATCTGCATCCACACCTTTCCATGACAAACTCCCGGGGTCAGACAAAGAGTAAATCTCCCTCCTCACGGTCCCATCACATACTCCCCGGTCAGACACAGAGTGAATCTGCATCCAAACCGTCCCATCACAATAGACCGGGGTCAGACACAAAGTGAATCTCCATACACACCGGCCCATCAGAAAAGCCCGGGGTCAGATAGAGATTGAATCTCCATCCAAACCGTCCCATCATACGTTCCCGGGGTCTGACAGAGAGTGAATCTCCCTCTTCACCGTCCCATCACACACTCCTGTGGTCAGACTCAGAGTGAACCTCCATCCAAACCGTCCCATCACACGTTCCCGTGGTCAGACACAGAGTGAATCTCCCTCTTCACCGTCCCATCACAAAAGCCCGGGGCAGTCACAGAGTGAATCTCCATCCAAACTGTCCCATCACACATTCCCGGGGTAAAACACAGAGTGAAGCTCCATCCACACCGTCTCATCACACATTGCCGGGGTCAGACACAGAGTGAATCTCCTTCCACACCATCCTATCACAAATTCCAGGGGTCAGACATAGAGTGAATCTGCATCCACACATTTCCATCACAAACTCCCGGGGTCAGAAACAGAGTGAATCTCCCTCCACACAGTCCCATCACACACTCCCGGGGTGTGACACAGAGTGAATCTCCATCCACACCGTCCCATCACAAAAGTGCGGGGGCAGACACAGAGTGAATCTCCATCCACACTGTCCCATCACAAAAGTGCGGGGTCAGACACAGAGTGAATCTCCATCCAAACCGTCCCATCACACATTGCCCGCAGTGAGACACAGAGTGAATCTCCTTCCACACCATCCCATCAAAAATTCCAGGGGTCCGACATAGAGAGAATCTGCATCCACACCTTTCCATGACAAACTCCCGGGGTCAGACAAAGAGTAAATCTCCCTCCTCACGGTCCCATCACATACTCCCCGGTCAGACACAGAGTGAATCTGCATCCAAACCGTCCCATCACACGTTCCCGGGGTCAGACACTGAGTGAATCTCCATCAACACCGGTCCATCACAAAAGCCCGGGGTCAGACAGAGATTGAAGATCCATCCTCACCGTCCCATCGCAAAAGCCCGTTGTCAGACAGAGATTGGATCTCCATCCAAACCGTCCCATCACACGTTCCCGGGGTCTGACACAGAGTGAATCCCCCCACTCACCGTCCCATAACAAATTCCCGGGGTCTGACACAGAGTGAATCTCCATCCAAACCGTCCCATCACACATTGCCGGGGTCTGGCGCAGAGTGAATCTACATCAAAACCGTCCCATGACACGGTCCCGGTGTCAGACACAGTGTGAATCTCCCTCCACACCGTCCCATCACACACTCCCGGGGTCTGACACAGAGTGAACCTCCATCCAAACCGTCTCATCACACATTGCCGGGGTCTGACGCAGAGTGAATCTCCTTCCACACCATCCTATCACAAATTCCAGGGGTCAGACACAGAGTGAATCTGCCTCCTCACCGTCCCATCAAACATTGCCGATGTCAGACACAGATTGAAACTCCCTCCACACCATCCCATCACAAATTCCAGGGGTGAGACATAGAGTGAATCTCCATCCACACCGTCCATCACAAACTCCCGGGGTCAGACACAGAGTGAATCTCCCTCCACACAATCCCATCACAAAAGCCCGGGGTCAGACACTGAGTGAATCTCCTTCCACACCATCCCATCACAAATTCCAGGGGTCAGACATAGAGTGAATCTGCATCCACACCTTTCCATCACAAACTCCCGGGGTCAGACAAAGAGTAAATCTCCCTCCTCACCGTCCCATCACACACTCCCGGCGTCAGGAACAGAGTGAATCTCAATCCAAACCGTCCCATCACAGGTTCCCGGGGTCAGACACAAAGTGAATCTCCCTCCTCACCGTCCCATCACAAACTCCCGGGGTCAGACACAGTGTGAATCTCCCTCCAAACCGTCCCATCACAATAGACCGGGGTCAGACACAAAATGAATCTCCATACACACCGGCCCATCAGAAAAGCCCGGGGTCTGACAGAGAGTGAATCTCCCTCTTCACCGTCCCATCACACACTCCTGTGGTCAGACTCAGAGTGAACCTCCATCCAAACCGTCCCATCACACGTTCCCGTGGTCAGACACAGAGTGAATCTCCCTCTTCACCGTCCCATCACAAAAGCCCGGGGCAGTCACAGAGTGAATCTCCTTCCACACCATCCCATCAAAAATTCCAGGGGTCAGACATAGAGAGAATCTGCATCCACACCTTTCCATGACAAACTCCCGGGGTCAGACAAAGAGTAAATCTCCCTCCTCACGGTCCCATCACATACTCCCCGGTCAGACACAGAGTGAATCTGCATCCAAACCGTCCCATCACAATAGACCGGGGTCAGACACAAAGTGAATCTCCCTCCTCACCGTCCCATCACAAACTCCCGGGGTCAGACACAGTGTGAATCTCCCTCCAAACCGTCCCGTCACAATAGACCGGGGTCAGACACAAAGTGAATCTCCATACACACCGGCCCATCAGAAAAGCTCGGGGTCAGATAGAGATTGAATCTCCATCCAAACCGTCCCATCATACGTTCCCGGGGTCTGACAGAGAGTGAATCTCCCTCTTCACCGTCCCATCACACACTCCTGTGGTCAGACTCAGAGTGAACCTCCATCCAAACCGTCCCATCACACGTTCCCGTGGTCAGACACAGAGTGAATCTCCCTCTTCACCGTCCCATCACAAAAGCCCGCGGCAGTCACAGAGTGAATCTCCCTCCACCGCGTCCAATCACAAATTCCGTGGTCAGACATAGAGTGAATCTGCATCCACACATTTCCATCACAAACTCCCGGTGTCAGAATCAGAGTGAATCTCCCTCCACACCGTCCCATCACACACTCCCGGGGTCTGACACAGAGTGAATCTCCATCCAAACCGTCCCATCACAAAAGCCCGCGGCAGTCACAGAGTGAATCTCCCTCCACCGCGTCCAATCACAAATTCCGTGGTCAGACATAGAGAGAATCTGCATCCACACCTTTCCATGACAAACTCCCGGGGTCAGACAAAGAGTAAATCTCCCTCCTCACGGTCCCATCACATACTCCCCGGTCAGACACAGAGTGAATCTGCATCCAAACCGTCCCATCACAATAGACCGGGGTCAGACACAAAGTGAATCTCCCTCCTCACCGTCCCATTACAAACTCCCGGGGTCAGACACAGTGTGAATCTCCCTCCAAACCGTCCCATCACAATAGACAGGGGTCAGACACAAAGTGAATCTCCATACACACCGGCCCATCAGAAAAGCTCGGGGTCAGATAGAGATTGAATCTCCATCCAAACCGTCCCATCATACGTTCCCGGGGTCTGACAGAGAGTGAATCTCCCTCTTCACCGTCCCATCACACACTCCTGTGGTCAGACTCAGAGTGAACCTCCATCCTAACCGTCCCATCACACACTCCCGGGGTCTGACACAGAGTGAATCTCCATCCAAACCGTCCCATCACACATTGCCCGCTGTCAGACACAGAGTGAATCTCCTTCCACACCATCCCATCAAAAATTCCAGGGGTCAGACATAGAGAGAATCTGCATCCACACCTTTCCATGACAAACTCCCGGGGTCAGACAAAGAGTAAATCTCCCTCCTCACGGTCCCATCACATACTCCCCGGTCAGACACAGAGTGAATCTGCATCCAAACCGTCCCATCACAATAGACCGGGGTCAGACACAAAGTGAATCTCCATACACACCGGCCCATCAGAAAAGCCCGGGGTCAGATAGAGATTGAATCTCCATCCAAACCGTCCCATCATACGTTCCCGGGGTCTGACAGAGAGTGAATCTCCCTCTTCACCGTCCCATCACACACTCCTGTGGTCAGACTCAGAGTGAACCTCCATCCAAACCGTCCCATCACACGTTCCCGTGGTCAGACACAGAGTGAATCTCCCTCTTCACCGTCCCATCACAAAAGCCCGGGGCAGTCACAGAGTGAATCTCCATCCAAACTGTCCCATCACACATTCCCGGGGTAAAACACAGAGTGAAGCTCCATCCACACCGTCTCATCACACATTGCCGGGGTCAGACACAGAGTGAATCTCCTTCCACACCATCCTATCACAAATTCCAGGGGTCAGACATAGAGTGAATCTGCATCCACACATTTCCATCACAAACTCCCGGGGTCAGAAACAGAGTGAATCTCCCTCCACACAGTCCCATCACACACTCCCGGGGTGTGACACAGAGTGAATCTCCATCCACACCGTCCCATCACAAAAGTGCGGGGGCAGACACAGAGTGAATCTCCATCCACACTGTTCCATCACAAAAGTGCGGGGTCAGACACAGAGTGAATCTCCATCCAAACCGTCCCATCACACATTGCCCGCAGTCAGACACAGAGTGAATCTCCTTCCACACCATCCCATCAAAAATTCCAGGGGTCCGACATAGAGAGAATCTGCATCCACACCTTTCCATGACAAACTCCCGGGGTCAGACAAAGAGTAAATCTCCCTCCTCACGGTCCCATCACATACTCCCCGGTCAGACACAGAGTGAATCTGCATCCAAACCGTCCCTTCACACGTTCCCGGGGTCAGACACTGAGTGAATCTCCATCAACACCGGTCCATCACAAAAGCCCGGGGTCAGACAGAGATTGAAGATCCATCCTCACCGTCCCATCGCAAAAGCCCGTTGTCAGACAGAGATTGGATCTCCATCCAAACCGTCCCATCACACGTTCCCGGGGTCTGACACAGAGTGAATCCCCCCACTCACCGTCCCATAACAAATTCCCGGGGTCTGACACAGAGTGAATCTCCATCCAAACCGTCCCATCACACATTGCCGGGGTCTGGCGCAGAGTGAATCTACATCAAAACCGTCCCATGACACGGTCCCGGTGTCAGACACAGTGTGAATCTCCCTCCACACCGTCCCATCACACACTCCCGGGGTCTGACACAGAGTGAACCTCCATCCAAACCGTCTCATCACACATTGCCGGGGTCTGACGCAGAGTGAATCTCCTTCCACACCATCCTATCACAAATTCCAGGGGTCAGACACAGAGTGAATCTGCCTCCTCACCGTCCCATCAAACATTGCCGATGTCAGACACAGATTGAAACTCCCTCCACACCATCCCATCACAAATTCCAGGGGTGAGACATAGAGTGAATCTCCATCCACACCGTCCATCACAAACTCCCGGGGTCAGACACAGAGTGAATCTCCCTCCACACAATCCCATCACAAAAGCCCGGGGTCAGACACTGAGTGAATCTCCTTCCACACCATCCCATCACAAATTCCAGGGGTCAGACATAGAGTGAATCTGCATCCACACCTTTCCATCACAAACTCCCGGGGTCAGACAAAGAGTAAATCTCCCTCCTCACCGTCCCATCACACACTCCCGGCGTCAGGAACAGAGTGAATCTCAATCCAAACCGTCCCATCACAGGTTCCCGGGGTCAGACACAAAGTGATTCTCCCTCCTCACCGTCCCATCACATACTCCCGGGGTCAGACACAGTGTGAATCTCCCTCCAAACCGTCCCATCACAATAGACCGGGGTCAGACACAAAGTGAATCTCCATACACACCGGCCCATCAGAAAAGCCCGGGGTCAGATAGAGATTGAATCTCCATCCAAACCGTCCCATCATACGTTCCCGGGGTCTGACAGAGAGTGAATCTCCCTCTTCACCGTCCCATCACACACTCCTGTGGTCAGACTCAGAGTGAACCTCCATCCAAACCGTCCCATCACACGTTCCCGTGGTCAGACACAGAGTGAATCTCCCTCTTCACCGTCCCATCACAAAAGCCCGGGGCAGTCACAGAGTGAATCTCCATCCAAACTGTCCCATCACACATTCCCGGGGTAAAACACAGAGTGAAGCTCCATCCACACCGTCTCATCACACATTGCCGGGGTCAGACACAGAGTGAATCTCCTTCCACACCATCCTATCACAAATTCCAGGGGTCAGACATAGAGTGAATCTGCATCCACACATTTCCATCACAAACTCCCGGGGTCAGAAACAGAGTGAATCTCCCTCCACACAGTCCCATCACACACTCCCGGGGTGTGACACAGAGTGAATCTCCATCCACACCGTCCCATCACAAAAGTGCGGGGGCAGACACAGAGTGAATCTCCATCCACACTGTTCCATCACAAAAGTGCGGGGTCAGACACAGAGTGAATCTCCATCCAAACCGTCCCATCACACATTGCCCGCAGTCAGACACAGAGTGAATCTCCTTCCACACCATCCCATCAAAAATTCCAGGGGTCCGACATAGAGAGAATCTGCATCCACACCTTTCCATGACAAACTCCCGGGGTCAGACAAAGAGTAAATCTCCCTCCTCACGGTCCCATCACATACTCCCCGGTCAGACACAGAGTGAATCTGCATCCAAACCGTCCCATCACACGTTCCCGGGGTCAGACACTGAGTGAATCTCCATCAACACCGGTCCATCACAAAAGCCCGGGGTCAGACAGAGATTGAAGATCCATCCTCACCGTCCCATCGCAAAAGCCCGTTGTCAGACAGAGATTGGATCTCCATCCAAACCGTCCCATCACACGTTCCCGGGGTCTGACACAGAGTGAATCCCCCCACTCACCGTCCCATAACAAATTCCCGGGGTCTGACACAGAGTGAATCTCCATCCAAACCGTCCCATCACACATTGCCGGGGTCTGGCGCAGAGTGAATCTACATCAAAACCGTCCCATGACACGGTCCCGGTGTCAGACACAGTGTGAATCTCCCTCCACACCGTCCCATCACACACTCCCGGGGTCTGACACAGAGTGAACCTCCATCCAAACCGTCTCATCACACATTGCCGGGGTCTGACGCAGAGTGAATCTCCTTCCACACCATCCTATCACAAATTCCAGGGGTCAGACACAGAGTGAATCTGCCTCCTCACCGTCCCATCAAACATTGCCGATGTCAGACACAGATTGAAACTCCCTCCACACCATCCCATCACAAATTCCAGGGGTGAGACATAGAGTGAATCTCCATCCACACCGTCCATCACAAACTCCCGGGGTCAGACACAGAGTGAATCTCCCTCCACACAATCCCATCACAAAAGCCCGGGGTCAGACACTGAGTGAATCTCCTTCCACACCATCCCATCACAAATTCCAGGGGTCAGACATAGAGTGAATCTGCATCCACACCTTTCCATCACAAACTCCCGGGGTCAGACAAAGAGTAAATCTCCCTCCTCACCGTCCCATCACACACTCCCGGCGTCAGGAACAGAGTGAATCTCAATCCAAACCGTCCCATCACAGGTTCCCGGGGTCAGACACAAAGTGAATCTCCCTCCTCACCGTCCCATCACAAACTCCCGGGGTCAGACACAGTGTGAATCTCCCTCCAAACCGTCCCATCACAATAGACCGGGGTCAGACACAAAATGAATCTCCATACACACCGGCCCATCAGAAAAGCCCGGGGTCTGACAGAGAGTGAATCTCCCTCTTCACCGTCCCATCACACACTCCTGTGGTCAGACTCAGAGTGAACCTCCATCCAAACCGTCCCATCACACGTTCCCGTGGTCAGACACAGAGTGAATCTCCCTCTTCACCGTCCCATCACAAAAGCCCGGGGCAGTCACAGAGTGAATCTCCATCCAAACTGTCCCATCACACATTCCCGGGGTAAGACACAGAGTGAAGCTCCATCCACACCGTCTCATCACACATTGCCGGGGTCAGACACAGAGTGAATCTCCTTCCACACCATCCTATCACAAATTCCAGGGGTCAGACATAGAGTGAATCTGCATCCACACATTTCCATCACAAACTCCCGGGGTCAGAAACAGAGTGAATCTCCCTCCACACAGTCCCATCACACACTCCCGGGGTCAGACACAGAGTGAATCTCCATCCACACCGTCCCATCACAAAAGTGCGGGGGCAGACACAGAGTGAATCTCCATCCAAACGGTCCCATCACACTTTCACGGGGTCAGACACAGAGTGAATCTCCATCCACACCGTCCCATCACAAAAGTGCGGGGGCAGACACAGAGTGAATCTCCTTCCACACCATCCCATCACAAATTCCCGGGGTAAGACACAGAGTGAATCTCCATCCACACCGTCCCATCACACATTGCCAGGTTCAGACACAGAGTGAATCTCCTTCCACACCATCCTATCACAAATTCCAGGGGTCAGACATAGAGTGAATCTGCATCCACACCTTTCCATCACATACTCCCGGGGTCAGACAAAGAGTAAAGCTCCCTTCTCATCGTCCCATCACAGACTCCCGGGGTCAGACACAGAGTGAATCTGCATCCAAACCGTCCCATCACACGTTCCCTGGGTCAGACACAGAGTGAATCTCCCTCATCACCGTCCCATCACAAACTCCCGGGGTCAGACCCAGAGTGAATATCCATCCACACCGGCCCATCACAAAAACCCGGGGTCAGACACAAAGTGAATCTCCATACACACCGGCCCATCACAAACTCAAGGGGTCAGACACAGAGTGAATCTCCCTCCACACCGTCCCATCACAAAAGCCCGGGGTCAGACAGATATTGAATCTCCCTCCTCACCGTCCCATCACAAAAGCCCGGGGTCAGACACAGAGTGAATCCGCATCCAAACCGTCCCATCACACATTCCCTGGGTCAGACACAGAGTCAATCTCCCTCATCACCGTCCCATCACACACTGGCGGGGTCAGACACAAGGTGAATCTCCATTAACACAGGCCCATCACAAAAACCCTGGGCCAGACACAAAGTGAATCTCCATACACACCGGCCCATCACAAACTCAAGGGGTCAGACACAGAGTGAATCTCCCTCCACACCGTCCCATCACAAAAGCCCGGGGTCAGACACAGAGTGAATTTCCCTCCTCACCGTTCCATCACAAAAGCCCGGGGTCAGACACAGAGTGAATCTCCCTCCTCACCGACCCATCACACACTCCCGGGGTAAGACACAGATTGAAACTCCCTCCACACCGTCCATTCACAAATTCCGTGGTCAGGCATAGAGTGAATCTGCAACCACACATTTCCATCACAAACTCCCGGGGTCAGAAACAGAGAGAATCTCCCTCCACACCGTCCCATCACACTCTCCCTGGGTCTGACACAGAGTGAATCTCCATCCACACCGTCCCATCACACATTCCCGGGGTCAGACACAGAGTGAATCTCCATCCACACCGTCCCATCACAAACTCCCGGGGTCAGACACAGAGTGAATCTCCATTCAGACCTTCCCATCACAAAAGCCCGGGGTCAGACACAGAGTGAATCTACATCCAAAACGCCCCTTAACACTTCCCCGCGGTCAGACACAGAGTGAATCCCCATCCAAACCGTCCCATCACAATCTCCCGGGGTCAGACACAGAGTGAATCTCCCTCCACACAAACCCATCACAAAAACCTGGGGTCAGACACTGAGTGAACCTCCATCCAAACCGTCCCATCACACAATGCCGTGGTCAGACACAGAGTGAATCTCCTTCCACATCATCCCATCACAAATTCCAGTGGTCAGACATAGAGTGAATCTGCATCCACACCTTTCCGTCACAAACTCCCGGGGTCAGACAAAGAGTAAATCTCCCTCCTCACCGTCCCATCACACACTCCCGGCGACAGGCACAGAGTGAATCTGCATCCAATCAGTCCCATCACACGTTCCCGTGGTCAGACACAGAGTGAATCTCCCTCCTCACCGACCCATCACACACTCCCGGGGTAAGACACAGAGTGAATCTCCATCCACACCGTCCCATCACACATTGCCAGGTTCAGACACAGAGTGAATCTCCTTCCACACCATCCTATCACAAATTCCAGGGGTCAGACATAGAGTGAATCTGCATCCACACCTTTCCATCACATACTCCCGGGGTCAGACAAAGAGTAAAGCTCCCTTCTCATCGTCCCATCACAGACTCCCGGGGTCAGACACAGAGTGAATCTGCATCCAAACCGTCCCATCACACGTTCCCTGGGTCAGACACAGAGTGAATCTCCCTCATCACCGTCCCATCACAAACTCCCGGGGTCAGACCCAGAGTGAATCTCCATCCACACCGGCCCATCACAAAAACCCGGGGTCAGACACAAAGTGAATCTCCATACACACCGGCCCATCACAAACTCAAGGGGTCAGACACAGAGTGAATCTCCCTCCACACCGTCCCATCACAAAAGCCCGGGGTCAGACAGATATTGAATCTCCCTCCTCACCGTCCCATCACAAAAGCCCGGGGTCAGACACAGAGTGAATCCGCATCCAAACCGTCCCATCACACATTCCCTGGGTCAGACACAGAGTCAATCTCCCTCATCACCGTCCCATCACACACTGGCGGGGTCAGACACAAGGTGAATCTCCATTAACACAGGCCCATCACAAAAACCCTGGGCCAGACACAAAGTGAATCTCCATACACACCGGCCCATCACAAACTCAAGGGGTCAGACACAGAGTGAATCTCCCTCCACACCGTCCCATCACAAAAGCCCGGGGTCAGACACAGAGTGAATCTCCCTCCTCACCGTTCCATCACAAAAGCCCGGGGTCAGACACAGAGTGAATCTCCATCCAAACCGTCCCATCACACATTGCCGATGTCAGACACAGATTGAAACTCCCTCCACACCGTCCATTCACAAATTCCGTGGTCAGACATAGAGTGAATCTGCAACCACACATTTCCATCACAAACTCCCGGGGTCAGAAACAGAGAGAATCTCCCTCCACACCGTCCCATCACACTCTCCCTGGGTCTGACACAGAGTGAATCTCCATCCACACCGTCCCATCACACATTCCCGGGGTCAGACACAGAGTGAATCTCCATCCACACCGTCCCATCACAAACTCCCGGGGTCAGACACAGAGTGAATCTCCATTCAGACCTTCCCATCACAAAAGCCCGGGGTCAGACACAGAGTGAATCTACATCCAAAACGCCCCTTAACACTTCCCCGCGGTCAGACACAGAGTGAATCCCCATCCAAACCGTCCCATCACAATCTCCCGGGGTCAGACACAGAGTGAATCTCCCTCCACACAAACCCATCACAAAAACCTGGGGTCAGACACTGAGTGAACCTCCATCCAAACCGTCCCATCACACAATGCCGTGGTCAGACACAGAGTGAATCTCCTTCCACATCATCCCATCACAAATTCCAGTGGTCAGACATAGAGTGAATCTGCATCCACACCTTTCCGTCACAAACTCCCGGGGTCAGACAAAGAGTAAATCTCCCTCCTCACCGTCCCATCACACACTCCCGGCGACAGGCACAGAGTGAATCTGCATCCAATCAGTCCCATCACACGTTCCCGTGGTCAGACACAGAGTGAGTCTCCCTCCTCACCGACCCATCACACACTCCCGTGGACAGACACAGAGTGAATTTCCAAACACACCGTCCCATCACACACTCCCGGGGTCAGACACAGAGGGAATCTCCATCCACACCGGCCCATCACGAACTCACGGGGTCAGACACAGAGTGAATCTCCCTCATCACCGTCCCATCACACACTGGCGGGGTCAGACACAAGGTGAATCTCCATTAACACCGGCCCATCACAAAAACCCTGGGCCAGACACAAAGTGAATCTCCATACACACCGGCCCATCACAAACTCAAGGGGTCAGACACAGAGTGAATCTCCCTCCACACCGTCCCATCACAAAAGCCCGGGGTCAGACACAGAGTGAATCTCCCTCCTCACAGTTCCATCACAAAAGCCCGGGGTCAGACACAGAGTGAATCTCCATCCAAACCGTCCCATCACACTTTGCCGATGTCAGACACAGATTGAAACTCCCTCCACACCGTCCATTCACAAATTCCGTGGTCAGACATAGAGTGAATCTGCAACCACTCATTTCCATCACAAACTCCCGGGGTCAGAAACAGAGAGAATCTCCCTCCACACCGTCCCATCACACTCTCCCTGGGTCTGACACAGAGTGAATCTCCATCCACACCGTCCCATCACACATTCCCGGGGTCAGACACAGAGTGAATCTCCATCCACACCGTCCCATCACAAACTCCCGGGGTCAGACACAGAGTGAATCTCCATTCAGACCTTCCCATCACAAAAGCCCGGGGTCAGACACAGAGTGAATCTACATCCAAAACGCCCCTTAACACTTCCCCGCGGTCAGACACAGAGTGAATCCCCATCCAAACCGTCCCATCACAATCTCCCGGGGTCAGACACAGAGTGAATCTCCCTCCACACAAACCCATCACAAAAACCTGGGGTCAGACACTGAGTGAACCTCCATCCAAACCGTCCCATCACACAATGCCGTGGTCAGACACAGAGTGAATCTCCTTCCACATCATCCCATCACAAATTCCAGTGGTCAGACATAGAGTGAATCTGCATCCACACCTTTCCGTCACAAACTCCCGGGGTCAGACAAAGAGTAAATCTCCCTCCTCACCGTCCCATCACACACTCCCGGGGTCAGACACAGAGGGAATCTCCATCCACACCGGCCCATCACGAACTCACGGGGTCAGACACAGAGTGAATCTCCCTACTCACCGTCCCATCACAAAAGCCCGGGGTCAGACACAGAGTGAATCTCCCTCCACACCGTCCCATCACAAAAGCCCGGGGTCAGACAGATATTGAATCTCCCTCCTCACCGTCCCATCACAAAAGCCCGGGGTCAGACACAGAGTGAATCTGCATCCAAACCGTCCCATCACAGATTCCCTGGGTCAGACACAGAGTGAATCTCCCTCATCACCGTCCCATCACACACTGGCGGGGTCAGACACAAGGTGAATCTCCCTCCTCACCGTCCCATCACAAACTCCAGGGGTCAGACACAGTGTGAATCTCCCTCCAAACCGTCCCATCACAATAGACCGGGGTCAGACACAAAGTGAATCTCCATACACACCGGCCAATCAGAAAAGCCCGGGGTCAGATAGAGATTGAATCTCCATCCAAACCGTCCCATCATACGTTCCCGGGGTCTGACAGAGAGTGAATCTCCCTCTTCACCGTGCCATCACACACTCCTGTGGTCAGACGCAGAGTGAACCTCCATCCAAACCGTCCCATCACACGTTCCCGTGGTCAGACACAGAGTGAATCTCCCTCTTCACCGTCCCATCACAAAAGCCCGGGGCAGTCACAGAGTGAATCTCCATCCAAACTGTCCAATCACACATTCCCGGGGTAAGACACAGAGTGAATCTCCATCCACACCGTCTCATCACACATTGCCGGGGTCAGACACAGAGTGAATCTCCTTCCACACCATCCTATCACAAATTCCAGGGGTCAGACATAGAGTGAATCTGCATCCACACATTTCCATCACAAACTCCCGGGGTCAGAAACAGAGTCAATCTCCCTCCACACAGTCCCATCACACACTCCCGGGGTCTGACACAAAGTGAATCTCCATACACACCGGCCCATCACAAACTCAAGGGGTCAGACACAGAGTGAATCTCCCTCCACACCGTCCCATCACAAAAGCCCGGGGTCAGACAGATATTGAATCTCCCTCCTCACCGTCCCATCACAAAAGCCCGGGGTCAGACACAGAGTGAATCTGCATCCAAACCGTCCCATCACACATTCCCTGGGTCAGACACAGAGTGAATCTCCCTCATCACCGTCCCATCACACACTGGCGGGGTCAGACACAAGGTGAATCTCCATTAACACCGGCCCATCACAAAAACCCTGGGCCAGACACAAAGTGAATCTCCATACACACCGGCCCATCACAAACTCAAGGGGTCAGACACAGAGTGAATCTCCCTCCACACCGGCCCATCACAAACTCAAGGGGTCAGACACAGAGTGAATCTCCCTCCACACCGTCCCATAACAAAAGCCCGGGGTCAGACACAGAGTGAATCTCCCTCCTCACCGTTCCATCACAAAAGCCCGGGGTCAGACACAGAGTGAATCTACATCCAAAACGCCCCTTAACACTTCCCCGCGGTCAGACACAGAGTGAATCCCCATCCAAACCGTCCCATCACAATCTCCCGGGGTCAGACACAGAGTGAATCTCCCTCCACACAAACCCATCACAAAAACCTGGGGTCAGACACTGAGTGAACCTCCATCCAAACCGTCCCATCACACAATGCCGTGGTCAGACACAGAGTGAATCTCCTTCCACATCATCCCATCACAAATTCCAGTGGTCAGACATAGAGTGAATCTGCATCCACACCTTTCCGTCACGAACTGCCGGGGTCAGACAAAGAGTAAATCTCCCTCCTCACCGTCCCATCACACACTCCCGTCGACAGGCACAGAGTGAATCTGCATCCAATCCGTCCCATCACACGTTCCCGTGGTCAGACACAGAGTGAATCTCCCTCCTCACCGACCCATCACACACTCCCGGGGACAGACACAGAGTGAATTTCCAAACACACCGTCCCATCACACACTCCCGGGGTCAGACACAGAGGGAATCTCCATCCACACCGGCCCATCACGAACTCACGGGGTCAGACACAGAGTGAATCTCCCTACTCACCGTCCCATCACAAAAGCCCGGGGTCAGACAGATATTGAATCTCCCTCCTCACCGTCCCATCACAAAAGCCCGGGGTCAGACACAGAGTGAATCTGCATCCAAACCGTCCCATCACACATTCCCTGGGTCAGACACAGAGTGAATCTCCCTCATCACCGTCCCATCACACACTGGCGGGGTCAGACACAAGGTGAATCTCCCTCCTCACCGTCCCATCACAAACTCCCGGGGTCAGACACAGTGTGAATCTCCCTCCAAACCGTCCCATCACAATAGACCGGGGTCAGACACAAAGTGAATCTCCATACACACCGGCCCATTAGAAAAGCCCGGGGTCAGATAGAGATTGAATCTCCATCCAAACCGTCCCATCATACGTTCCCGGGGTCTGACAGAGAGTGAATCTCCCTCTTCACCGTCCCATCACACACTCCTGTGGTCAGACTCAGAGTGAACCTCCATCCAAACCGTCCCATCACACGTTCCCGTGGTCAGACACAGAGTGAATCTCCCTCTTCACCGTCCCATCACAAAAGCCCGGGGCAGTCACAGAGTGAATCTCCATCCACACTGTCCCATCACAAAAGTGCGGGGTCAGACACACAGTGAATCTCCATCCAAACGGTCCCATCACACTTTCACGGTGTCAGACACAGAGCGAATCTCCCTCCACACCATCCCATCACAAATTCCAGGGGTAAGACATAGAGTGAAACTGCATCCACACCTTTCCATCACACATTGCCGTGGTCAGACACAAAGTGAATCTCCTTCCACACCATCCCATCACAAATTCCCGGGGTAAGACACAGAGTGAATCTCCATCCACACCGTCCCATCACACATTGCCGGGTTCAGACACAGAGTGAATCTCCTTCCACACCATCCTATCACAAATTCCATGGGTCAGACATAGAGTGAATCTGCATCCACACCTTTCCATCACATACTCCCGGGGTCAGACAAAGAGTAAAGCTCCCTTCTCATCGTCCCATCACAGACTCCCGGGGTCAGACACAGAGTGAATCTGCATCCAAACCGTCCCATCACACGTTCCCTGGGTCAGACACAGAGTGAATCTCCCTCATCACCGTCCCATCCCAAACTCCCGGGGTCAGACCCAGAGTGAATCTCCATCCACACCGGCCCATCACAAAAACCCGGGGTCAGACACAAAGTGAATCTCCATACACACCGGCCCATCACAAACTCAAGGGGTCAGACACAGAGTGAATCTCCCTCCACACCGTCCCATCACAAAAGCCCGGGGTCAGACAGATATTGAATCTCCCTCCTCACCGTCCCATCACAAAAGCCCGGGGTCAGACACAGAGTGAATCTGCATCCAAACCGTCCCATCACACATTCCCTGGGTCAGACATAGAGTGAATCTCCCTCATCACCGTCCCATCACACACTGGCGGGGTCAGACACAAGGTGAATCTCCATTAACACCGGCCCATCACAAAAAACCTGGGCCAGACACAAAGTGAATCTCCATACACACCGGCCCATCACAAACTCAAGGGGTCAGACACAGAGTGAATCTCCCTCCACACCGTCCCATCACAAAAGCCCGGGGTCAGACACAGAGTGAATCTCCCTCCTCACCGTTCCATCACAAAAGCCCCGGGTCAGACACAGAGTGAATCTCCATCCAAACCGTCCCATCACACATTGCCGATGTCAGACACAGATTGAAACTCCCTCCACACAAACCCATCACAAAAACCTGGGGTCAGACACTGAGTGAACCTCCATCCAAACCGTCCCATCACAATCTCCCGGGGTCAGACACAGAGTGAATCTCCCTCCACACAAACCCATCACAAAAACCTGGGGTCAGACACTGAGTGAACCTCCATCCAAACCGTCCCATCACACAATGCCGTGGTCAGACACAGAGTGAATCTCCTTCCACATCATCCCATCACAAATTCCAGTGGTCAGACATAGAGTGAATCTGCATCCACACCTTTCCATCACAAACTCCCGGGGTCAGACAAAGAGTAAATCTCCCTCCTCACCGTCCCATCACACACTCCCGGCGACAGGCACAGAGTGAATCTGCATCCAATCCGTCCCATCACACGTTCCCGTGGTCAGACACAGAGTGAATCTCCCTCCTCACCGACCCATCACACACTCCCGGGGTCAGACACAGAGTGAATTTCCAAACACACCGTCCCATCACACACTCCCGGTGTCAGACACAGAGGGAATCTCCATCCACACCGGCCCATCACGAACTCACGGGGTCAGACACAGAGTGAATCTCCCTACTTACCGTCCCATCACAAAAGCCCGGGGTCAGACACAGACTGAATCTCCCTCCACACCGTCCCATCACAAAAGCCCGGGGTCAGACAGATATTGAATCTCCCTCCTCACCGTCCCATCACAAAAGCCCGGGGTCAGACACAGAGTGAATCTGCATCCAAACAGTCCCATCACACATTCCCTGAGTCAGACACAGAGTGAATCTCCCTCATCACAGTCCCATCACACACTGGCGGGGTCAGACACAAGGTGAATCTCCATTAACACCGGCCCATCACAATAACCCTGGGTCAGACACAAAGTGAATCTCCCTCCACACCGTCCCATCACAAAAGCCCGGGGTCAGACAGATATTGAATCTCCCTCCTCACCGTCCCATCACAAAAGCCCGGGGTCAGACACAGAGTGAATCTCCCTCCTCACCTTCCCATCACAAAAGCCCGGTGTCAGGCACAGAGTGAATCTCCCTCCACCGCGTCCAATCACAAATTCCGTGGTCAGACACAGAGTGAATCTCCTTCCACACCATCCCATCAAAAATTCCAGGGGTCAGACATAGAGTGAATCTGCATCCACACCTTTCCATGACAAACTCCCGGGGTCAGACAAAGAGTAAATCTCCCTCCTCACGGTCCCATCACATATACCCCGGTCAGACACAGAGTGAATCTGCATCCAAACCGTCACATCACACGTTCCCGGGGTCAGACACTGAGTGAATCTCCATCAACACCTGTCCATCACAAAAGCCCGGGGTCAGACAGAGATTGAAGCTCCATCCTCACCGTCCCATCGCAAAAGCCCGTTGTCAGACAGAGATTGGATCTCCATCCAAACCGTCCCATCACACGTTCCCGGGGTCTGACACAGAGTGAATCTCCCCCCTCACCGTCACATAACAAATTCCCGGGGTCTGACACAGAGTGAATCTCCATCCAAACCGTCCCATCACACATTGCCGGGGTCTGGCGCAGAGTGAATCTACATCAAAACCGTCCCATGACACGGTCCCGGTGTCAGACACAGTGTGAATCTCCCTCCACACCGTCCCATCACACACTCCCGGGGTCTGACACAGAGTGAACCTCCATCCAAACCGTCTCATCACACATTGCCGGGGTCTGACGCAGTGAATCTCCTTCCACACCATCCTCTCACAAATTCCAGGGGTCAGACACAGAGTGAATCTGCCTCCTCACCGTCCCATCAAACATTGCCGATGTCAGACACAGATTGAAACTCCCTCCACACCATCCCATCACAAATTCCAGGGGTGAGACATAGAGTGAATCTCCATCCACACCGTCCATCACAAACTCCCGGGGTCAGACACAGAGTGAATCTCCCTCCACACAATCCCATCACAAAAGCCCGGGGTCAGACACTGAGTGAATCTCCTTCCACACCATCTCATCACAAATTCCAGGGGTCAGACATAGAGTGAATCTGCATCCACACCTTTCCATCACAAACTCCCGGGGTCAGACAAAGAGTAAATCTCCCTCCTCACCGTCCCATCACACACTCCCGGCGTCAGGAACAGAGTGAATTTCAATCCAAACTGTCCCATCACACGTTCCCGGGGTCAGACACAAAGTGAATCTCCCTCCTCACCGTCCCATCACAAACTCCCGGGGTCAGACACAGTGTGAATCTCCCTCCAAACCGTCCCATCACAATAGACCGGGGTCAGACACAAAGTGAATCTCCATACACACCGGCCCATCAGAAAAGCCCGGGGTCAGATAGAGATTGAATCTCCATCCAAACCGTCCCATCATACGTTCCCGGGGTCTGACAGAGAGTGAATCTCCCTCTTCACCGTCCCATCACACACTCCCGGGGTCAGACTCAGAGTGAATCTCCCTCCACACAGTCCCATCACACACTCCCGGGGTCTGACACAGAGTGAATCTCCATCCACACCGTCCCATCACAAAAGTGCGGGGGCAGACACAGAGTGAATCTCCATCCACACTGTCCCATCACAAAAGTGCGGGGTCAGACACAGAGTGAATCTCCATCCAAACGGTCCCATCACACTTTCACGGGGTCAGACACAGAGTGAATCTCCCTCCACACCATCCCATCACAAATTCCAGGGGTAAGACATAGAGTGAAACTGCATCCACACCTTTCCATCACACATTGCCGGGTTCAGACACAGAGTGAATCTCCTTCCACACCATCCTATCACAAATTCCAGGGGTCAGACATAGAGTGAATCTGCATCCACACCTTTCCATCACATACTCCCGGGGTCAGACAAAGAGTAAAGCTCCCTTCTCATCGTCCCATCACAGACTCCCGGGGTCAGACACAGAGTGAATCTGCATCCAAACCGTCCCATCACACGTTCCCTGGGTCAGACACAGAGTGAATCTGCATCCAAACCGTCCCATCACACGTTCCCTGGGTCAGACACAGAGTGAATCTCCCTCATCACCGTCCCATCACAAACTCCCGGGGTCAGACCCAGAGTGAATCTCCATCCACACCGGCCCATCACAAAAACCCGGGGTGAGACACAAAGTGAATCTCCATACACACCGGCCCATCACAAACTCAAGGGGTCAGACACAGAGTGAATCTCCATCCAAACCGTCCCATCACACATTGCCGGGGTCTGGCGCAGAGTGAATCTACATCAAAACCGTCCCATGACACGGTCCCGGTGTCAGACACAGTGTGAATCTCCCTCCACACCGTCCCATCACACACTCCCGGGGTCTGACACAGAGTGAACCTCCATCCAAACCGTCTCATCACACATTGCCGGGGTCTGACGCAGAGTGAATCTCCTTCCACACCGTCCTATCACAAATTCCAGGGGTCAGACACAGAGTGAATCTGCCTCCTCACCGTCCCATCAAACATTGCCGATGTCAGACACAGATTGAAACTCCCTCCACACCATCCCATCACAAATTCCAGGGGTGAGACATAGAGTGAATCTCCATCCACACCGTCCATCACAAACTCCCGGGGTCAGACACAGAGTGAATCTCCCTCCACACAATCCCATCACAAAAGCCCGGGGTCAGACACTGAGTGAATCTCCTTCCACACCATCTCATCACAAATTCCAGGGGTCAGACATAGAGTGAATCTGCATCCACACCTTTCCATCACAAACTCCCGGGGTCAGACAAAGAGTAAATCTCCCTCCTCACCGTCCCATCACACACTCCCGGCGTCAGGAACAGAGTGAATCTCAATCCAAACCGTCCCATCACACGTTCCCGGGGTCAGACACAAAGTGAATCTCCCTCCTCACCGTCCCATCACAAACTCCCGGGGTCAGACACAGTGTGAATCTCCCTCCAAACCGTCCCATCACAATAGACCGGGGTCAGACACAAAGTGAATCTCCATACACACCGGCCCATCAGAAAAGCCCGGGGTCAGATAGAGATTGAATCTCCATCCAAACCGTCCCATCATACGTTCCCGGGGACTGACAGAGAGTGAATCTCCCTCTTCACCGTCCCATCACACACTCCCGGGGTCAGACTCAGAGTGAATCTCCCTCCACACAGTCCCATCACACACTCCCGGGGTCTGACACAGAGTGAATCTCCCTCCTCACCGTTCCATCACAAAAGCCCCGGGTTAGACACAGAGTGAATCTCCATCCAAACCGTCCCATCACACATTGCCGATGTCAGACACAGATTGAAACTCCCTCCACACAAACCCATCACAAAAACCTGGGGTCAGACACTGAGTGAACCTCCATCCAAACCGTCCCATCACAATCTCCCGGGAACAGACACAGAGTGAATCTCCCTCCACACAAACCCATCACAAAAACCTGGGGTCAGACACTGAGTGAACCTCCATCCAAACCGTCCCATCACACAATGCCGTGGTCAGACACAGAGTGAATCTCCTTCCACATCATCCCATCACAAATTCCAGTGGTCAGACATAGAGTGAATCTGCATCCACACCTTTCCATCACAAACTCCCGGGGTCAGACAAAGAGTAAATCTCCCTCCTCACCGTCCCATCACACACTCCCGGCGACAGGCACAGAGTGAATCTGCATCCAATCCGTCCCATCACACGTTCCCGTGGTCAGACACAGAGTGAATCTCCCTCCTCACCGACCCATCACACACTCCCGGGGTCAGACACAGAGTGAATTTCCAAACACACCGTCCCATCACACACTCCCGGTGTCAGACACAGAGGGAATCTCCATCCACACCGGCCCATCACGAACTCACGGGGTCAGACACAGAGTGAATCTCCCTACTCACCGTCCCATCACAAAAGCCCGGGGTCAGACACAGACTGAATCTCCCTCCACACCGTCCCATCACAAAAGCCCGGGGTCAGACAGATATTGAATCTCCCTCCTCACCGTCCCATCACAAAAGCCCGGGGTCAGACACAGAGTGAATCTGCATCCAAACAGTCCCATCACACATTCCCTGAGTCAGACACAGAGTGAATCTCCCTCATCACAGTCCCATCACACACTGGCGGGGTCAGACACAAGGTGAATCTCCATTAACACCGGCCCATCACAATAACCCTGGGTCAGACACAAAGTGAATCTCCCTCCACACCGTCCCATCACAAAAGCCCGGGGTCAGACAGATATTGAATCTCCCTCCTCACCGTCCCATCACAAAAGCCCGGGGTCAGACACAGAGTGAATCTCCCTCCTCACCTTCCCATCACAAAAGCCCGGTGTCAGGCACAGAGTGAATCTCCCTCCACCGCGTCCAATCACAAATTCCGTGGTCAGACACAGAGTGAATCTCCTTCCACACCATCCCATCAAAAATTCCAGGGGTCAGACATAGAGTGAATCTGCATCCACACCTTTCCATGACAAACTCCCGGGGTCAGACAAAGAGTAAATCTCCCTCCTCACGGTCCCATCACATACTCCCCGGTCAGACACAGAGTGAATCTGCATCCAAACCGTCACATCACACGTTGCCGATGTCAGACACAGATTGAAACTCCCTCCACACAAACCCATCACAAAAACCTGGGGTCAGACACTGAGTGAACCTCCATCCAAACCGTCCCATCACAATCTCCCGGGAACAGACACAGAGTGAATCTCCCTCCACACAAACCCATCACAAAAACCTGGGGTCAGACACTGAGTGAACCTCCATCCAAACCGTCCCATCACACAATGCCGTGGTCAGACACAGAGTGAATCTCCTTCCACATCATCCCATCACAAATTCCAGTGGTCAGACATAGAGTGAATCTGCATCCACACCTTTCCATCACAAACTCCCGGGGTCAGACAAAGAGTAAATCTCCCTCCTCACCGTCCCATCACACACTCCCGGCGACAGGCACAGAGTGAATCTGCATCCAATCCGTCCCATCACACGTTCCCGTGGTCAGACACAGAGTGAATCTCCCTCCTCACCGACCCATCACACACTCCCGGGGTCAGACACAGAGTGAATTTCCAAACACACCGTCCCATCACACACTCCCGGTGTCAGACACAGAGGGAATCTCCATCCACACCGGCCCATCACGAACTCACGGGGTCAGACACAGAGTGAATCTCCCTACTCACCGTCCCATCACAAAAGCCCGGTGTCAGGCACAGAGTGAATCTCCCTCCACCGCGTCCAATCACAAATTCCGTGGTCAGACACAGAGTGAATCTCCTTCCACACCATCCCATCAAAAATTCCAGGGGTCCGACATAGAGAGAATCTGCATCCACACCTTTCCATGACAAACTCCCGGGGTCAGACAAAGAGTAAATCTCCCTCCTCACGGTCCCATCACATACTCCCCGGTCAGACACAGAGTGAATCTGCATCCAAACCGTCCCATCACACGTTCCCGGGGTCAGACACTGAGTGAATCTCCCTCCACACCGTCCCATCACAAAAAGCCCGGGGTCAGACAGATATTGAATCTCCCTCCTCACCGTCCCATCACAAAAGCCCGGGGTCAGACACAGAGTGAATCTCCCTCCTCACCTTCCCATCACAAAAGCCCGGTGTCAGGCACAGAGTGAATCTCCCTCCACCGCGTCCAATCACAAATTCCGTGGTCAGACACAGAGTGAATCTCCTTCCACACCATCCCATCAAAAATTCCAGGGGTCAGACATAGAGTGAATCTGCATCCACACCTTTCCATGACAAACTCCCGGGGTCAGACAAAGAGTAAATCTCCCTCCTCACGGTCCCATCACATATACCCCGGTCAGACACAGAGTGAATCTGCATCCAAACCGTCACATCACACGTTCCCGGGGTCAGACACTGAGTGAATCTCCATCAACACCTGTCCATCACAAAAGCCCGGGGTCAGACAGAGATTGAAGCTCCATCCTCACCGTCCCATCGCAAAAGCCCGTTGTCAGACAGAGATTGGATCTCCATCCAAACCGTCCCATCACACGTTCCCGGGGTCTGACACAGAGTGAATCTCCCCCCTCACCGTCACATAACAAATTCCCGGGGTCTGACACAGAGTGAATCTCCATCCAAACCGTCCCATCACACATTGCCGGGGTCTGGCGCAGAGTGAATCTACATCAAAACCGTCCCATGACACGGTCCCGGTGTCAGACACAGTGTGAATCTCCCTCCACACCGTCCCATCACACACTCCCGGGGTCTGACACAGAGTGAACCTCCATCCAAACCGTCTCATCACACATTGCCGGGGTCTGACGCAGTGAATCTCCTTCCACACCATCCTCTCACAAATTCCAGGGGTCAGACACAGAGTGAATCTGCCTCCTCACCGTCCCATCAAACATTGCCGATGTCAGACACAGATTGAAACTCCCTCCACACCATCCCATCACAAATTCCAGGGGTGAGACATAGAGTGAATCTCCATCCACACCGTCCATCACAAACTCCCGGGGTCAGACACAGAGTGAATCTCCCTCCACACAATCCCATCACAAAAGCCCGGGGTCAGACACTGAGTGAATCTCCTTCCACACCATCTCATCACAAATTCCAGGGGTCAGACATAGAGTGAATCTGCATCCACACCTTTCCATCACAAACTCCCGGGGTCAGACAAAGAGTAAATCTCCCTCCTCACCGTCCCATCACACACTCCCGGCGTCAGGAACAGAGTGAATTTCAATCCAAACTGTCCCATCACACGTTCCCGGGGTCAGACACAAAGTGAATCTCCCTCCTCACCGTCCCATCACAAACTCCCGGGGTCAGACACAGTGTGAATCTCCCTCCAAACCGTCCCATCACAATAGACCGGGGTCAGACACAAAGTGAATCTCCATACACACCGGCCCATCAGAAAAGCCCGGGGTCAGATAGAGATTGAATCTCCATCCAAACCGTCCCATCATACGTTCCCGGGGTCTGACAGAGAGTGAATCTCCCTCTTCACCGTCCCATCACACACTCCCGGGGTCAGACTCAGAGTGAATCTCCCTCCACACAGTCCCATCACACACTCCCGGGGTCTGACACAGAGTGAATCTCCATCCACACCGTCCCATCACAAAAGTGCGGGGGCAGACACAGAGTGAATCTCCATCCACACTGTCCCATCACAAAAGTGCGGGGTCAGACACAGAGTGAATCTCCATCCAAACGGTCCCATCACACTTTCACGGGGTCAGACACAGAGTGAATCTCCCTCCACACCATCCCATCACAAATTCCAGGGGTAAGACATAGAGTGAAACTGCATCCACACCTTTCCATCACACATTGCCGGGTTCAGACACAGAGTGAATCTCCTTCCACACCATCCTATCACAAATTCCAGGGGTCAGACATAGAGTGAATCTGCATCCACACCTTTCCATCACATACTCCCGGGGTCAGACAAAGAGTAAAGCTCCCTTCTCATCGTCCCATCACAGACTCCCGGGGTCAGACACAGAGTGAATCTGCATCCAAACCGTCCCATCACACGTTCCCTGGGTCAGACACAGAGTGAATCTGCATCCAAACCGTCCCATCACACGTTCCCTGGGTCAGACACAGAGTGAATCTCCCTCATCACCGTCCCATCACAAACTCCCGGGGTCAGACCCAGAGTGAATCTCCATCCACACCGGCCCATCACAAAAACCCGGGGTGAGACACAAAGTGAATCTCCATACACACCGGCCCATCACAAACTCAAGGGGTCAGACACAGAGTGAATCTCCATCCAAACCGTCCCATCACACATTGCCGGGGTCTGGCGCAGAGTGAATCTACATCAAAACCGTCCCATGACACGGTCCCGGTGTCAGACACAGTGTGAATCTCCCTCCACACCGTCCCATCACACACTCCCGGGGTCTGACACAGAGTGAACCTCCATCCAAACCGTCTCATCACACATTGCCGGGGTCTGACGCAGAGTGAATCTCCTTCCACACCGTCCTATCACAAATTCCAGGGGTCAGACACAGAGTGAATCTGCCTCCTCACCGTCCCATCAAACATTGCCGATGTCAGACACAGATTGAAACTCCCTCCACACCATCCCATCACAAATTCCAGGGGTGAGACATAGAGTGAATCTCCATCCACACCGTCCATCACAAACTCCCGGGGTCAGACACAGAGTGAATCTCCCTCCACACAATCCCATCACAAAAGCCCGGGGTCAGACACTGAGTGAATCTCCTTCCACACCATCTCATCACAAATTCCAGGGGTCAGACATAGAGTGAATCTGCATCCACACCTTTCCATCACAAACTCCCGGGGTCAGACAAAGAGTAAATCTCCCTCCTCACCGTCCCATCACACACTCCCGGCGTCAGGAACAGAGTGAATCTCAATCCAAACCGTCCCATCACACGTTCCCGGGGTCAGACACAAAGTGAATCTCCCTCCTCACCGTCCCATCACAAACTCCCGGGGTCAGACACAGTGTGAATCTCCCTCCAAACCGTCCCATCACAATAGACCGGGGTCAGACACAAAGTGAATCTCCATACACACCGGCCCATCAGAAAAGCCCGGGGTCAGATAGAGATTGAATCTCCATCCAAACCGTCCCATCATACGTTCCCGGGGACTGACAGAGAGTGAATCTCCCTCTTCACCGTCCCATCACACACTCCCGGGGTCAGACTCAGAGTGAATCTCCCTCCACACAGTCCCATCACACACTCCCGGGGTCTGACACAGAGTGAATCTCCCTCCTCACCGTTCCATCACAAAAGCCCCGGGTTAGACACAGAGTGAATCTCCATCCAAACCGTCCCATCACACATTGCCGATGTCAGACACAGATTGAAACTCCCTCCACACAAACCCATCACAAAAACCTGGGGTCAGACACTGAGTGAACCTCCATCCAAACCGTCCCATCACAATCTCCCGGGAACAGACACAGAGTGAATCTCCCTCCACACAAACCCATCACAAAAACCTGGGGTCAGACACTGAGTGAACCTCCATCCAAACCGTCCCATCACACAATGCCGTGGTCAGACACAGAGTGAATCTCCTTCCACATCATCCCATCACAAATTCCAGTGGTCAGACATAGAGTGAATCTGCATCCACACCTTTCCATCACAAACTCCCGGGGTCAGACAAAGAGTAAATCTCCCTCCTCACCGTCCCATCACACACTCCCGGCGACAGGCACAGAGTGAATCTGCATCCAATCCGTCCCATCACACGTTCCCGTGGTCAGACACAGAGTGAATCTCCCTCCTCACCGACCCATCACACACTCCCGGGGTCAGACACAGAGTGAATTTCCAAACACACCGTCCCATCACACACTCCCGGTGTCAGACACAGAGGGAATCTCCATCCACACCGGCCCATCACGAACTCACGGGGTCAGACACAGAGTGAATCTCCCTACTCACCGTCCCATCACAAAAGCCCGGGGTCAGACACAGACTGAATCTCCCTCCACACCGTCCCATCACAAAAGCCCGGGGTCAGACAGATATTGAATCTCCCTCCTCACCGTCCCATCACAAAAGCCCGGGGTCAGACACAGAGTGAATCTGCATCCAAACAGTCCCATCACACATTCCCTGAGTCAGACACAGAGTGAATCTCCCTCATCACAGTCCCATCACACACTGGCGGGGTCAGACACAAGGTGAATCTCCATTAACACCGGCCCATCACAATAACCCTGGGTCAGACACAAAGTGAATCTCCCTCCACACCGTCCCATCACAAAAGCCCGGGGTCAGACAGATATTGAATCTCCCTCCTCACCGTCCCATCACAAAAGCCCGGGGTCAGACACAGAGTGAATCTCCCTCCTCACCTTCCCATCACAAAAGCCCGGTGTCAGGCACAGAGTGAATCTCCCTCCACCGCGTCCAATCACAAATTCCGTGGTCAGACACAGAGTGAATCTCCTTCCACACCATCCCATCAAAAATTCCAGGGGTCAGACATAGAGTGAATCTGCATCCACACTTTTCCATGACAAACTCCCGGGGTCAGACAAAGAGTAAATCTCCCTCCTCACGGTCCCATCACATACTCCCCGGTCAGACACAGAGTGAATCTGCATCCAAACCGTCACATCACACGTTGCCGATGTCAGACACAGATTGAAACTCCCTCCACACAAACCCATCACAAAAACCTGGGGTCAGACACTGAGTGAACCTCCATCCAAACCGTCCCATCACAATCTCCCGGGAACAGACACAGAGTGAATCTCCCTCCACACAAACCCATCACAAAAACCTGGGGTCAGACACTGAGTGAACCTCCATCCAAACCGTCCCATCACACAATGCCGTGGTCAGACACAGAGTGAATCTCCTTCCACATCATCCCATCACAAATTCCAGTGGTCAGACATAGAGTGAATCTGCATCCACACCTTTCCATCACAAACTCCCGGGGTCAGACAAAGAGTAAATCTCCCTCCTCACCGTCCCATCACACACTCCCGGCGACAGGCACAGAGTGAATCTGCATCCAATCCGTCCCATCACACGTTCCCGTGGTCAGACACAGAGTGAATCTCCCTCCTCACCGACCCATCACACACTCCCGGGGTCAGACACAGAGTGAATTTCCAAACACACCGTCCCATCACACACTCCCGGTGTCAGACACAGAGGGAATCTCCATCCACACCGGCCCATCACGAACTCACGGGGTCAGACACAGAGTGAATCTCCCTACTCACCGTCCCATCACAAAAGCCCGGGGTCAGACACAGACTGAATCTCCCTCCACACCGTCCCATCACAAAAGCCCGGGGTCAGACAGATATTGAATCTCCCTCCTCACCGTCCCATCACAAAAGCCCGGGGTCAGACACAGAGTGAATCTGCATCCAAACAGTCCCATCACACATTCCCTGAGTCAGACACAGAGTGAATCTCCCTCATCACAGTCCCATCACACACTGGCGGGGTCAGACACAAGGTGAATCTCCATTAACACCGGCCCATCACAATAACCCTGGGTCAGACACAAAGTGAATCTCCCTCCACACCGTCCCATCACAAAAGCCCGGGGTCAGACAGATATTGAATCTCCCTCCTCACCGTCCCATCACAAAAGCCCGGGGTCAGACACAGAGTGAATCTCCCTCCTCACCTTCCCATCACAAAAGCCCGGTGTCAGGCACAGAGTGAATCTCCCTCCACCGCGTCCAATCACAAATTCCGTGGTCAGACACAGAGTGAATCTCCTTCCACACCATCCCATCAAAAATTCCAGGGGTCAGACATAGAGTGAATCTGCATCCACACCTTTCCATGACAAACTCCCGGGGTCAGACAAAGAGTAAATCTCCCTCCTCACGGTCCCATCACATACTCCCCGGTCAGACACAGAGTGAATCTGCATCCAAACCGTCACATCACACGTTCCCGGGGTCAGACACTGAGTGAATCTCCATCAACACCTGTCCATCACAAAAGCCCGGGGTCAGACAGAGATTGAAGCTCCATCCTCACCGTCCCATCGCAAAAGCCCGTTGTCAGACAGAGATTGGATCTCCATCCAAACCGTCCCATCACACGTTCCCGGGGTCTGACACAGAGTGAATATCCCCCCTCACCGTCACATAACAAATTCCCGGGGTCTGACACAGAGTGAATCTCCATCCAAACCGTCCCATCACACATTGCCGGGGTCTGGCGCAGAGTGAATCTACATCAAAACCGTCCCATGACACGGTCCCGGTGTCAGACACAGTGTGAATCTCCCTCCACACCGTCCCATCACACACTCCCGGGGTCTGACACAGAGTGAACCTCCATCCAAACCGTCTCATCACACATTGCCGGGGTCTGACGCAGTGAATCTCCTTCCACACCATCCTATCACAAATTCCAGGGGTCAGACACAGAGTGAATCTGCCTCCTCACCGTCCCATCAAACATTGCCGATGTCAGACACAGATTGAAACTCCCTCCACACCATCCCATCACAAATTCCAGGGGTGAGACATAGAGTGAATCTCCATCCACACCGTCCATCACAAACTCCCGGGGTCAGACACAGAGTGAATCTCCCTCCACACAATCCCATCACAAAAGCCCGGGGTCAGACACTGAGTGAATCTCCTTCCACACCATCTCATCACAAATTCCAGGGGTCAGACATAGAGTGAATCTGCATCCACACCTTTCCATCACAAACTCCCGGGGTCAGACAAAGAGTAAATCTCCCTCCTCACCGTCCCATCACACACTCCCGGCGTCAGGAACAGAGTGAATTTCAATCCAAACCGTCCCATCACACGTTCCCGGGGTCAGACACAAAGTGAATCTCCCTCCTCACCGTCCCATCACAAACTCCCGGGGTCAGACACAGTGTGAATCTCCCTCCAAACCGTCCCATCACAATAGACCGGGGTCAGACACAAAGTGAATCTCCATACACACCGGCCCATCAGAAAAGCCCGGGGTCAGATAGAGATTGAATCTCCATCCAAACCGTCCCATCATACGTTCCCGGGGTCTGACAGAGAGTGAATCTCCCTCTTCACCGTCCCATCACACACTCCCGGGGTCAGACTCAGAGTGAATCTCCCTCCACACAGTCCCATCACACACTCCCGGGGTCTGACACAGAGTGAATCTCCATCCACACCGTCCCATCACAAAAGTGCGGGGGCAGACACAGAGTGAATCTCCATCCACACTGTCCCATCACAAAAGTGCGGGGTCAGACACAGAGTGAATCTCCATCCAAACGGTCCCATCACACTTTCACGGGGTCAGACACAGAGTGAATCTCCCTCCACACCATCCCATCACAAATTCCAGGGGTAAGACATAGAGTGAAACTGCATCCACACCTTTCCATCACACATTGCCGGGTTCAGACACAGAGTGAATCTCCTTCCACACCATCCTATCACAAATTCCAGGGGTCAGACATAGAGTGAATCTGCATCCACACCTTTCCATCACATACTCCCGGGGTCAGACAAAGAGTAAAGCTCCCTTCTCATCGTCCCATCACAGACTCCCGGGGTCAGACACAGAGTGAATCTGCATCCAAACCGTCCCATCACACGTTCCCTGGGTCAGACACAGAGTGAATCTGCATCCAAACCGTCCCATCACACGTTCCCTGGGTCAGACACAGAGTGAATCTCCCTCATCACCGTCCCATCACAAACTCCCGGGGTCAGACCCAGAGTGAATCTCCATCCACACCGGCCCATCACAAAAACCCGGGGTGAGACACAAAGTGAATCTCCATACACACCGGCCCATCACAAACTCAAGGGGTCAGACACAGAGTGAATCTCCATCCAAACCGTCCCATCACACATTGCCGGGGTCTGGCGCAGAGAGAATCTACATCAAAACCGTCCCATGACACGGTCCCGGTGTCAGACACAGTGTGAATCTCCCTCCACACCGTCCCATCACACACTCCCGGGGTCTGACACAGAGTGAACCTCCATCCAAACCGTCTCATCACACATTGCCGGGGTCTGACGCAGTGAATCTCCTTCCACACCATCCTATCACAAATTCCAGGGGTCAGACACAGAGTGAATCTGCCTCCTCACCGTCCCATCAAACATTGCCGATGTCAGACACAGATTGAAACTCCCTCCACACCATCCCATCACAAATTCCAGGGGTGAGACATAGAGTGAATCTCCATCCACACCGTCCATCACAAACTCCCGGGGTCAGACACAGAGTGAATCTCCCTCCACACAATCCCATCACAAAAGCCCGGGGTCAGACACTGAGTGAATCTCCTTCCACACCATCTCATCACAAATTCCAGGGGTCAGACATAGAGTGAATCTGCATCCACACCTTTCCATCACAAACTCCCGGGGTCAGACAAAGAGTAAATCTCCCTCCTCACCGTCCCATCACACACTCCCGGCGTCAGGAACAGAGTGAATCTCAATCCAAACCGTCCCATCACACGTTCCCGGGGTCAGACACAAAGTGAATCTCCCTCCTCACCGTCCCATCACAAACTCCCGGGGTCAGACACAGTGTGAATCTCCCTCCAAACCGTCCCATCACAATAGACCGGGGTCAGACACAAAGTGAATCTCCATACACACCGGCCCATCAGAAAAGCCCGGGGTCAGATAGAGATTGAATCTCCATCCAAACCGTCCCATCATACGTTCCCGGGGTCTGACAGAGAGTGAATCTCCCTCTTCACCGTCCCATCACACACTCCCGGGGTCAGACTCAGAGTGAATCTCCCTCCACACAGTCCCATCACACACTCCCGGGGTCTGACACAGAGTGAATCTCCATCCACACCGTCCCATCACAAAAGTGCGGGGGCAGACACAGAGTGAATCTCCATCCACACTGTCCCATCACAAAAGTGCGGGGTCAGACACAGAGTGAATCTCCATCCAAACGGTCCCATCACACTTTCACGGGGTCAGACACAGAGTGAATCTCCCTCCACACCATCCCATCACAAATTCCAGGGGTAAGACATAGAGTGAAACTGCATCCACACCTTTCCATCACACATTGCCGGGTTCAGACACAGAGTGAATCTCCTTCCACACCATCCTATCACAAATTCCAGGGGTCAGACATAGAGTGAATCTGCATCCACACCTTTCCATCACATACTCCCGGGGTCAGACAAAGAGTAAAGCTCCCTTCTCATCGTCCCATCACAGACTCCCGGGGTCAGACACAGAGTGAATCTGCATCCAAACCGTCCCATCACACGTTCCCTGGGTCAGACACAGAGTGAATCTGCATCCAAACCGTCCCATCACACGTTCCCTGGGTCAGACACAGAGTGAATCTCCCTCATCACCGTCCCATCACAAACTCCCGGGGTCAGACCCAGAGTGAATCTCCATCCACACCGGCCCATCACAAAAACCCGGGGTGAGACACAAAGTGAATCTCCATACACACCGGCCCATCACAAACTCAAGGGGTCAGACACAGAGTGAATCTCCCTCCACACCGTCCCATCACAAAAGCCCGGGGTCAGACAGATATTGAATCTCCCTCCTCACCGTCCCATCACAAAAGCCCGGGGTCAGACACAGAGTGAATCTGCATCCAAACCGTCCCATCACACGTTCCCGGGGTCAGACACAAAGTGAATCTCCCTCCTCACCGTCCCATCACAAACTCCCGGGGTCAGACACAGTGTGAATCTCCCTCCAAACCGTCCCATCACAATAGACCGGGGTCAGACACAAAGTGAATCTCCATACACACCGGCCCATCAGAAAAGCCCGGGGTCAGATAGAGATTGAATCTCCATCCAAACCGTCCCATCATACGTTCCCGGGGTCTGACAGAGAGTGAATCTCCCTCTTCACCGTCCCATCACACACTCCCGGGGTCAGACTCAGAGTGAATCTCCCTCCACACAGTCCCATCACACACTCCCGGGGTCTGACACAGAGTGAATCTCCATCCACACCGTCCCATCACAAAAGTGCGGGGGCAGACACAGAGTGAATCTCCATCCACACTGTCCCATCACAAAAGTGCGGGGTCAGACACAGAGTGAATCTCCATCCAAACGGTCCCATCACACTTTCACGGGGTCAGACACAGAGTGAATCTCCCTCCACACCATCCCATCACAAATTCCAGGGGTAAGACATAGAGTGAAACTGCATCCACACCTTTCCATCACACATTGCCGGGTTCAGACACAGAGTGAATCTCCTTCCACACCATCCTATCACAAATTCCAGGGGTCAGACATAGAGTGAATCTGCATCCACACCTTTCCATCACATACTCCCGGGGTCAGACAAAGAGTAAAGCTCCCTTCTCATCGTCCCATCACAGACTCCCGGGGTCAGACACAGAGTGAATCTGCATCCAAACCGTCCCATCACACGTTCCCTGGGTCAGACACAGAGTGAATCTGCATCCAAACCGTCCCATCACACGTTCCCTGGGTCAGACACAGAGTGAATCTCCCTCATCACCGTCCCATCACAAACTCCCGGGGTCAGACCCAGAGTGAATCTCCATCCACACCGGCCCATCACAAAAACCCGGGGTGAGACACAAAGTGAATCTCCATACACACCGGCCCATCACAAACTCAAGGGGTCAGACACAGAGTGAATCTCCATCCAAACCGTCCCATCACACATTGCCGGGGTCTGGCGCAGAGTGAATCTACATCAAAACCGTCCCATGACACGGTCCCGGTGTCAGACACAGTGTGAATCTCCCTCCACACCGTCCCATCACACACTCCCGGGGTCTGACACAGAGTGAACCTCCATCCAAACCGTCTCATCACACATTGCCGGGGTCTGACGCAGTGAATCTCCTTCCACACCATCCTATCACAAATTCCAGGGGTCAGACACAGAGTGAATCTGCCTCCTCACCGTCCCATCAAACATTGCCGATGTCAGACACAGATTGAAACTCCCTCCACACCATCCCATCACAAATTCCAGGGGTGAGACATAGAGTGAATCTCCATCCACACCGTCCATCACAAACTCCCGGGGTCAGACACAGAGTGAATCTCCCTCCACACAATCCCATCACAAAAGCCCGGGGTCAGACACTGAGTGAATCTCCTTCCACACCATCTCATCACAAATTCCAGGGGTCAGACATAGAGTGAATCTGCATCCACACCTTTCCATCACAAACTCCCGGGGTCAGACAAAGAGTAAATCTCCCTCCTCACCGTCCCATCACACACTCCCGGCGTCAGGAACAGAGTGAATCTCAATCCAAACCGTCCCATCACACGTTCCCGGGGTCAGACACAAAGTGAATCTCCCTCCTCACCGTCCCATCACAAACTCCCGGGGTCAGACACAGTGTGAATCTCCCTCCAAACCGTCCCATCACAATAGACCGGGGTCAGACACAAAGTGAATCTCCATACACACCGGCCCATCAGAAAAGCCCGGGGTCAGATAGAGATTGAATCTCCATCCAAACCGTCCCATCATACGTTCCCGGGGTCTGACAGAGAGTGAATCTCCCTCTTCACCGTCCCATCACACACTCCCGGGGTCAGACTCAGAGTGAATCTCCCTCCACACAGTCCCATCACACACTCCCGGGGTCTGACACAGAGTGAATCTCCATCCACACCGTCCCATCACAAAAGTGCGGGGGCAGACACAGAGTGAATCTCCATCCACACTGTCCCATCACAAAAGTGCGGGGTCAGACACAGAGTGAATCTCCATCCAAACGGTCCCATCACACTTTCACGGGGTCAGACACAGAGTGAATCTCCCTCCACACCATCCCATCACAAATTCCAGGGGTAAGACATAGAGTGAAACTGCATCCACACCTTTCCATCACACATTGCCGGGTTCAGACACAGAGTGAATCTCCTTCCACACCATCCTATCACAAATTCCAGGGGTCAGACATAGAGTGAATCTGCATCCACACCTTTCCATCACATACTCCCGGGGTCAGACAAAGAGTAAAGCTCCCTTCTCATCGTCCCATCACAGACTCCCGGGGTCAGACACAGAGTGAATCTGCATCCAAACCGTCCCATCACACGTTCCCTGGGTCAGACACAGTGTGAATCTGCATCCAAACCGTCCCATCACACGTTCCCTGGGTCAGACACAGAGTGAATCTCCCTCATCACCGTCCCATCACAAACTCCCGGGGTCAGACCCAGAGTGAATCTCCATCCACACCGGCCCATCACAAAAACCCGGGGTGAGACACAAAGTGAATCTCCATACACACCGGCCCATCACAAACTCAAGGGGTCAGACACAGAGTGAATCTCCCTCCACACCGTCCCATCACAAAAGCCCGGGGTCAGACAGATATTGAATCTCCCTCCTCACCGTCCCATCACAAAAGCCCGGGGTCAGACACAGAGTGAATCTGCATCCAAACCGTCCCATCACACATTCCCTGGGTCAGACACAGAGTGAATCTCCCTCATCACCGTCCCATCACACACTGGCGGGGTCAGACACAGAGTGAATCTGCATCCAAACCGTCCCATCACACGTTCCCTGGGTCAGACACAGAGTGAATCTGCATCCAAACCGTCCCATCACACGTTCCCTGGGTCAGACACAGAGTGAATCTCCCTCATCACCGTCCCATCACACACTGGCGGGGTCAGACACAGAGTGAATCTGCATCCAAACCGTCCCATCACACGTTCCCTGGGTCAGACCCAGAGTGAATCTCCATCCACACCGGCCCATCACAAAAACCCGGGGTCAGACACAAAGTGAATCTCCATACACTCCGGCCCATCACAAAGTCAAGGGGTCAGACACAGAGTGAATCTCCCTCCACACCGTCCCATCACAAAAGCCCGGGGTCAGACACAGAGTGAATCTCCCTCCTCACCGTTCCATCACAAAAGCCCGGGGTCAGACACAGAGTGAATCTCCATCCAAACCGTCCCATCACACATTGCCGATGTCAGACACAGATTGAAACTCCCTCCACACCGTCCATTCACAAATTCCGTGGTCAGACATAGAGTGAATCTGCAACCACACATTTCCATCACAAACTCCCGGGGTCAGACAAAGAGTAAAGCTGCCTTCTCATCGTCCCATCACAGACTCCCGGGGTCAGACACAGAGTGAATCTGCATCCAAACCGTCCCATCACACGTTCCCTGGGTCAGACACAGAGTGAATCTCCCTCATCACCGTCCCATCACAAACTCCCGGGGTCAGACCCAGAGTGAATCTCCATCCACACCGGCCCATCACAAAAACCCGGGGTCAGACACAAAGTGAATCTCCATACACACCGGCCCATCACAAACTCAAGGGGTCAGACACAGAGTGAATCTCCCTCCACACCGTCCCATCACAAAAGCCCGGGGTCAGACAGATATTGAATCTCCCTCCTCACCGTCCCATCACAAAAGCCCGGGGTCAGACACAGAGTGAATCTGCATCCAAACCGTCCCATCACACATTCCCTGGGTCAGACACAGAGTGAATCTCCCTCATCACCGTCCCATCACACACTGGCGGGGTCAGACACAGAGTGAATCTGCATCCAAACCGTCCCATCATACGTTCCCTGGGTCAGACACAGAGTGAATCTCCCTCATCACCGTCCCATCACAAACTCCCGGGGTCAGACCCAGAGTGAATCTCCATCCACACCGGCCCATCACAAAAACCCGGGGTCAGACACAAAGTGAATCTCCATACACACCGGCCCATCACAAACTCAAGGGTTCAGACACAGAGTGAATCTCCCTCCACACCGTCCCATCACAAAAGCCCGGGGTCAGACAGATATTGAATCTCCCTCCTCACCGTCCCATCACAAAAGCCCGGGTTCAGACACAGAGTGCATCTGCATCCAAACCGTCCCATCACACATTCCCTGGGTCAGACAGAGAGTGAATCTCCCTCATCACCGTCCCATCACACACTGGCGGGGTCAGACACAAGGTGAATCTCCATTAACACCGGCCCATCACAAAAACCCGGGGTCAGACACAATGTGAATCTCCATACACACCGGCCCATCACAAACTCAAGGGGTCAGACACAGAGTGAATCTCCCTCCACACCGTCCCATCACAAAAGCCCGGGGTCAGACACAGAGTGATTCTCCCTCCTCACCGTTCCATCACAAAAGCCCGGGGTCAGACACAGAGTGAATCTCCATCCAAACCGTCCCATCACACATTGCCGATGTCAGACACAGATTGAAACTCCCTCCACACCGTCCATTCACAAATTCCCTGGGTCAGACATAGAGTGAATCTGCAACCACACATTTCCATCACATACTCCCGGGGTCAGACAAAGAGTAAAGCTCCCTTCTCATCGTCCCATCACAGACTCCCGGGGTCAGACACAGAGTGAATCTGCATCCAACCCGTCCCATCACACGTTCCCTGGGTCAGACACAGAGTGAATCTCCCTCATCACCGTCCCATCACAAACTCCCGGGGTCAGACCCAGAGTGAATCTCCATCCACACCGGCCCATCACAAAAACCCGGGGTCAGACACAAAGTGAATCTCCATACACACCGGCCCATCACAAACTCAAGGGGTCAGACACAGAGTGAATCTCCCTCCACACCGTCCCATCACAAAAGCCCGGGGTCAGACAGGTATTGAATCTCCCTCCTCACCGTCCCATCACAAAAGCCCGGGGTCAGACACAGAGTGAATCTGCATCCAAACCGTCCCATCACACATTCCCTGGGTCAGACACAGAGTGAATCTCCCTCATCACCGTCCCATCACACACTGGCGGGGTCAGACACAGAGTGAATCTGCATCCAAACCGTCCCATCACACATTGCCGATGTCAGACACAGATTGAAACTCCCTCCACACCGTCCCATCACACATTCCCTGGGTCAGACACAGAGTGAATCTCCCTCATCACCGTCCCATCACAAACTCCCGGGGTCAGACCCAGAGTGAATCTCCATCCACACCGGCCCATCACAAAAACCCGGGGTCAGACACAAAGTGAATCTCCATACACACCGGCCCATCACAAACTCAAGGGGTCAGACACAGAGTGAATCTCCCTCCACACCGTCCCATCACAAAAGCCCGGGGTCAGACACAGAGTGAATCTCCCTCCTCACCGTTCCATCACAATAGCCAGGGGTCAGACACAGAGTGAATCTCCATCCAAACCGTCCCATCACACATTGCCGATGTCAGACACAGATTGAAACTCCCTCCACACCGTCCATTCACAAATTCCCTGTGTCAGACACAGAGTGAATCTCCCTCATCACCGTCCCATCACAAACTCCCGGGGTCAGACCCAGAGTGAATCTCCATCCACACCGGCCCATCACAAAAACCCGGGGTCAGACACAAAGTGAATCTCCATACACACCGGCCCATCACAAACTCAAGGGGTCAGACACAGAGTGAATCTCCCTCCACACCGTCCCATCACAAAAGCCCGGGGTCAGACACAGAGTGAATCTCCCTCCTCACCGTTCCTTCACAATAGCCCGGGGTCAGACACAAAGTGAATCTCCATACACACCGGCCCATTAGAAAAGCCCGGGGTCAGATAGAGATTGAATCTCCATCCAAACCGTCCCATCATACGTTCCCGGGGTCTGACAGAGAGTGAATCTCCCTCTTCACCGTCCCATCACACACTCCTGTGGTCAGACTCAGAGTGAACCTCCATCCAAACCGTCCCATCACACGTTCCCGTGGTCAGACACAGAGTGAATCTCCCTCTTCACCGTCCCATCACAAAAGCCCGGGGCAGTCACAGAGTGAATCTCCATCCACACTGTCCCATCACAAAAGTGCGGGGTCAGACACAAAGTGAATCTCCATCCAAACGGTCCCATCACACTTTCACGGGGTCAGACACAGAGTGAATCTCCCTCCACACCATCCCATCACAAATTCCAGGGGTAAGACATAGAGTGAAACTGCATCCACACCTTTCCATCACACATTGCCGTGGTCAGACACAAAGTGAATCTCCTTCCACACCATCCCATCACAAATTCCCGGGGTAAGACACAGAGTGAATCTCCATCCACACCGTCCCATCACACATTGCCGGGTTCAGACACAGAGTGAATCTCCTTCCACACCATCCTATCACAAATTCCATGGGTCAGACATAGAGTGAATCTGCATCCACACCTTTCCATCACATACTCCCGGGGTCAGACAAAGAGTAAAGCTCCCTTCTCATCCTCCCATCACAGACGCCCGGGGTCAGACCCAGAGTGAATCTCCATCCACACCGGCCCATCACAAAAACCCGGGGTCAGACACAAAGTGAATCTCCATACACACCGGCCCATCACAAACTCAAGGGGTCAGACACAGAGTGAATCTCCCTCCACACCGTCCCATCACAAAAGCCCGGGGTCAGACAGATATTGAATCTCCCTCCTCACCGTCCCATCACAAAAGCCCGGGGTCAGACACAGAGTGAATCTGCATACAAACCGTCCCATCACACATTCCCTGGGTCAGACACAGAGTGAATCTCCCTCATCACCGTCCCATCACACACTGGCGGGGTCAGACACAAGGTGAATCTCCATTAACACCGGCCCATCACAAAAAACCTGGGCCAGACACAAAGTGAATCTCCATACACACCGGCCCATCACAAACTCAAGGGGTCAGACACAGAGTGAATCTCCCTCCACACCGTCCCATCACAAAAGCCCGGGGTCAGTCACAGAGTGAATCTCCCTCCTCACCGTTCCATCACAAAAGCCCGGGGTCAGACACAGAGTGAATCTCCATCCAAACCGTCCCATCACACATTGCCGATGTCAGACACAGATTGAAACTCCCTCCACACAAACCCATCATAAAAACCTGGGGTCAGACACTGAGTGAACCTCCATCCAAGCCGTCCCATCACAATCTCCCGGGGTCAGACACAGAGTGAATCTCCCTCCACACAAACCCATCACAAAAACCTGGGGTCAGACACTGAGTGAACCTCCATCCAAACCGTCCCATCACACAATGCCGTGGTCAGACACAGAGTGAATCTCCTTCCACATCATCCCATCACAAATTCCAGTGGTCAGACATAGAGTGAATCTGCATCCACACCTTTCCATCACAAACTCCCGGGGTCAGACAAAGAGTAAATCTCCCTCCTCACCGTCCCATCACACACTCCCGGCGACAGGCACAGAGTGAATCTGCATCCAATCCGTCCCATCACACGTTCCCGTGGTCAGACACAGAGTGAATCTCCCTCCTCACCGACCCATCACACACTCCCGGGGTCAGACACAGAGTGAATTTCCAAACACACCGTCCCATCACACACTCCCGGGGTCAGACACAGAGGGAATCTCCATCCACACCGGCCCATCACGAACTCACGGGGTCAGACACAGAGTGAATCTCCCTACTCACCGTCCCATCACAAAAGCCCGGGGTCAGACAGATATTGAATCTCCCTCCTCACCGTTCCATCACAAAAGCCCGGGGTCAGACACAGAGTGAATCTGCATCCAAACAGTCCCATCACACATTCCCTGGGTCAGACACAGAGTGAATCTCCCTCATCACAGTCCCATCACACACTGGCGGGGTCAGACACAAGGTGAATCTCCATTAACACCGGCCCATCACAATAACCCTGGGTCAGACACAAAGTGAATCTCCATACACACCGGCCCATCACAAACTCAAGGGGTCAGACACAGAGTGAATCTCCCTCCACACCGTCCCATCACAAAAGCCCGGGGTCAGACAGATATTGAATCTCCCTCCTCACCGGTCCCATCACAAAAGCCCGGGGTCAGACACAGAGTGAATCTCCCTCCTCACCTTCCCATCACAAAAGCCCGGTGTCAGGCACAGAGTGAATCTCCCTCCACCGCGTCCAATCACAAATTCCGTGGTCAGACACAGAGTGAATCTCCTTCCACACCATCCCATCAAAAATTCCAGGGGTCAGACATAGAGTGAATCTGCATCCACACCTTTCCATGACAAACTCCCGGGGTCAGACAAAGAGTAAATCTCCCTCCTCACGGTCCCATCACATACTCCCCGGTCAGACACAGAGTGAATCTGCATCCAAACCGTCACATCACACGTTCCCGGTGTCAGACACTGAGTGAATCTTCATCAACACCTGTCCATCACAAAAGCCCGGGGTCAGACAGAGATTGAAGCTCCATCCTCACCGTCCCATCGCAAAAGCCCGTTGTCAGACAGAGATTGGATCTCCATCCAAACCGTCCCATCACACGTTCCCGGGGTCTGACACACAGTGAATCTCCATCCAAACCGTCCCATCACACATTGCCGGGGTATGGCGCAGAGTGAATCTACATCAAAACCGTCCCATGACACGGTCCCGGTGTCAGACACAGTGTGAATCTCCCTCCACACCGTCCCATCACACACTCCCGGGGTCTGACACAGAGTGAACCTCCATCCAAACCGTCTCATCACACATTGCCGGGGTCTGACGCAGTGAATCTCCTTCCACACCATCCTATCACAAATTCCAGGGGTGAGACATAGAGTGAATCTCCATCCACACCGTCCATCACATACTCCCGGGGTCAGACACAGAGTGAATCTCCCTCCACACAATCCCATCACAAAAGCCCGGGGTCAGACACTGAGTGAATCTCCTTCCACACCATCTCATCACAAATTCCAGGGGTCAGACATAGAGTGAATCTGCATCCACACCTTTCCATCACAAACTCCCGGGGTCAGACAAAGAGTGAATCTCCCTCCACACAGTCCCATCACACACTCCCGGGGTCTGACACAGAGTGAATCTCCATCCACACCGTCCCATCACAAAAGTGCGGGGGCAGACACAGAGTGAATCTCCATCCACACTGTCCCATCACAAAAGTGCGGGGTCAGACACAGAGTGAATCTCCATCCAAACGGTCCCATCACACTTTCACGGGGTCAGACACAGAGTGAATCTCCCTCCACACCATCCCATCACAAATTCCAGGGGTCAGACATAGAGTGAATCTGCATCCACACCTTTCCATCACACATTGCCGGGTTCAGACACAGAGTGAATCTCCTTCCACACCATCCTATCACAAATTCCAGGGGTCAGACCTAGAGTGAATCTGCATCCACACCTTTCCATCACATACTCCCGGGGTCAGACAAAGAGTAAAGCTCCCTTCTCATCGTCCCATCACAGACTCCCGGGGTCAGACACAGAGTGAATCTGCATCCAAACCGTCCCATCACACGTTCCCTGGGTCAGACACAGAGTGAATCTCCCTCATCACCGTCCCATCACAAACTCACGGGGTCAGACCCAGAGTGAATCTCCATCCACACCGGCCCATCACAAAAACCCGGGGTCAGACACAATGTGAATCTCCATACACACCGGCCCATCACAAACTCAAGGGGTCAGACAAAGAGTGAATCTCCCTCCACACCGTCCCATCACAAAAGCCCGGGGTCAGACAGATATTGAATCTCCCTCCTCACCGTCCCATCACAAAAGCCCGGGGTCAGACAAAGAGTGAATCTGCATCCAAACCGTCCCATCACACATTCCCTGGGTCAGACACAGAGTGAATCTCCCTCATCACCGTCCCATCACACACTGGCGGGGTCAGACACAGAGTGAATCTGCATCCAAACCGTCCCATCACACGTTCCCTGGGTCAGACACAGAGTGAATCTCCCTCATCACCGTCCCATCACAAACTCCCGGGGTCAGACCCAGAGTGAATCTCCATCCACACCGGCCCATCACAAAAACCCGGGGTCAGACACAAAGTGAATCTCCATACACTCCGGCCCATCACAAAGTCAAGGGGTCAGACACAGAGTGAATCTCCCTCCACACCGTCCCATCACAAAAGCCCGGGGTCAGACACAGAGTGAATCTCCCTCCTCACCGTTCCATCACAAAAGCCCGGGGTCAGACACAGAGTGAATCTCCATCCAAACCGTCCCATCACACATTGCCGATGTCAGACACAGATTGAAACTCCCTCTACACCGTCCATTCACAAATTCTGTGGTCAGACATAGAGTGAATCTGCAACCACACATTTCCATCACAAACTCCCGGGGTCAGACAAAGAGTAAAGCTGCCTTCTCATCGTCCCATCACAGACTCCCGGGGTCAGACACAGAGTGAATCTGCATCCAAACCGTCCCATCACACGTTCCCTGGGTCAGACACAGAGTGAATCTCCCTCATCACCGTCCCATCACAAACTCCCGGGGTCAGACCCAGAGTGAATCTCCATCCACACCGGCCCATCACAAAAACCCGGGGTCAGACACAAAGTGAATCTCCATACACACCGGCCCATCACAAACTCAAGGGGTCAGACACAGAGTGAATCTCCCTCCACACCGTCCCATCACAAAAGCCCGGGGTCAGACAGATATTGAATCTCCCTCCTCACCGTCCCATCACAAAAGCCCGGGGTCAGACACAGAGTGAATCTGCATCCAAACCGTCCCATCACACGTTCCCTGGGTCAGACACAGAGTGAATCTCCATCCACACCGTCCCATCACACATTGCCGGGTTCAGACACAGAGTGAATCTCCTTCCACACCATCCTATCACAAATTCCATGGGTCAGACATAGAGTGAATCTGCATCCACACCTTTCCATCACATACTCCCGGGGTCAGACAAAGAGTAAAGCTCCCTTCTCATCGTCCCATCACAGACTCCCGGGGTCAGACACAGAGTGAATCTGCATCCAAACCGTCCCATCACACGTTCCCTGGGTCAGACACAGAGTGAATCTCCCTCATCACCGTCCCATCCCAAACTCCCGGGGTCAGACCCAGAGTGAATCTCCATCCACACCGGCCCATCACAAAAACCCGGGGTCAGACACAAAGTGAATCTCCATACACACCGGCCCATCACAAACTCAAGGGGTCAGACACAGAGTGAATCTCCCTCCACACCGTCCCATCACAAAAGCCCGGGGTCAGACAGATATTGAATCTCCCTCCTCACCGTCCCATCACAAAAGCCCGGGGTCAGACACAGAGTGAATCTGCATCCAAACCGTCCCATCACACATTCCCTGGGTCAGACACAGAGTGAATCTCCCTCATCACCGTCCCATCACACACTGGCGGGGTCAGACACAAGGTGAATCTCCATTAACACCGGCCCATCACAAAAAACCTGGGCCAGACACAAAGTGAATCTCCATACACACCGGCCCATCACAAACTCAAGGGGTCAGACACAGAGTGAATCTCCCTCCACACCGTCCCATCACAAAAGCCCGGGGTCAGTCACAGAGTGAATCTCCCTCCTCACCGTTCCATCACAAAAGCCCGGGGTCAGACACAGAGTGAATCTCCATCCAAACCGTCCCATCACACATTGCCGATGTCAGACACAGATTGAAACTCCCTCCACACAAACCCATCACAAAAACCTGGGGTCAGACACTGAGTGAACCTCCATCCAAGCCGTCCCATCACAATCTCCCGGGGTCAGACACAGAGTGAATCTCCCTCCACACAAACCCATCACAAAAACCTGGGGTCAGACACTGAGTGAACCTCCATCCAAACCGTCCCATCACACAATGCCGTGGTCAGACACAGAGTGAATCTCCTTCCACATCATCCCATCACAAATTCCAGTGGTCAGACATAGAGTGAATCTGCATCCACACCTTTCCATCACAAACTCCCGGGGTCAGACAAAGAGTAAATCTCCCTCCTCACCGTCCCATCACACACTCCCGGCGACAGGCACAGAGTGAATCTGCATCCAATCCGTCCCATCACACGTTCCCGTGGTCAGACACAGAGTGAATCTCCCTCCTCACCGACCCATCACACACTCCCGGGGTCAGACACAGAGTGAATTTCCAAACACACCGTCCCATCACACACTCCCGGGGTCAGACACAGAGGGAATCTCCATCCACACCGGCCCATCACGAACTCACGGGGTCAGACACAGAGTGAATCTCCCTACTCACCGTCCCATCACAAAAGCCCGGGGTCAGACAGATATTGAATCTCCCTCCTCACCGTTCCATCACAAAAGCCCGGGGTCAGACACAGAGTGAATCTGCATCCAAACAGTCCCATCACACATTCCCTGGGTCAGACACAGAGTGAATCTCCCTCATCACAGTCCCATCACACACTGGCGGGGTCAGACACAAGGTGAATCTCCATTAACACCGGCCCATCACAATAACCCTGGGTCAGACACAAAGTGAATCTCCATACACACCGGCCCATCACAAACTCAAGGGGTCAGACACAGAGTGAATCTCCCTCCACACCGTCCCATCACAAAAGCCCGGGGTCAGACAGATATTGAATCTCCCTCCTCACCGGTCCCATCACAAAAGCCCGGGGTCAGACACAGAGTGAATCTCCCTCCTCACCTTCCCATCACAAAAGCCCGGGGTCAGACACAGAGTGAATCTGCATCCAAACCGTCCCATCACACATTCCCTGGGTCAGACACAGAGTGAATCTCCCTCATCACCGTCCCATCACACACTGGCGGGGTCAGACACAAGGTGAATCTCCATTAACACCGGCCCATCACAAAAAACCTGGGCCAGACACAAAGTGAATCTCCATACACACCGGCCCATCACAAACTCAAGGGGTCAGACACAGAGTGAATCTCCCTCCACACCGTCCCATCACAAAAGCCCGGGGTCAGACACAGAGTGAATCTCCCTCCTCACCGTTCCATCACAAAAGCCCGGGGTCAGACACAGAGTGAATCTCCATCCAAACCGTCCCATCACACATTGCCGATGTCAGACACAGATTGAAACTCCCTCCACACAAACCCATCACAAAAACCTGGGGTCAGACACTGAGTGAACCTCCATCCAAGCCGTCCCATCACAATCTCCCGGGGTCAGACACAGAGTGAATCTCCCTCCACACAAACCCATCACAAAAACCTGGGGTCAGACACTGAGTGAACCTCCATCCAAACCGTCCCATCACACAATGCCGTGGTCAGACACAGAGTGAATCTCCTTCCACATCATCCCATCACAAATTCCAGTGGTCAGACATAGAGTGAATCTGCATCCACACCTTTCCATCACAAACTCCCGGGGTCAGACAAAGAGTAAATCTCCCTCCTCACCGTCCCATCACACACTCCCGGCGACAGGCACAGAGTGAATCTGCATCCAATCCGTCCCATCACACGTTCCCGTGGTCAGACACAGAGTGAATCTCCCTCCTCACCGACCCATCACACACTCCCGGGGTCAGACACAGAGTGAATTTCCAAACACACCGTCCCATCACACACTCCCGGGGTCAGACACAGAGGGAATCTCCATCCACACCGGCCCATCACGAACTCACGGGGTCAGACACAGAGTGAATCTCCCTACTCACCGTCCCATCACAAAAGCCCGGGGTCAGACAGATATTGAATCTCCCTCCTCACCGTCCCATCACAAAAGCCCGGGGTCAGACACACAGTGAATCTGCATCCAAACAGTCCCATCACACATTCCCTGGGTCAGACACAGAGTGAATCTCCCTCATCACAGTCCCATCACACACTGGCGGGGTCAGACACAAGGTGAATCTCCATTAACACCGGCCCATCACAATAACCCTGGGTCAGACACAAAGTGAATCTCCATACACACCGGCCCATCACAAACTCAAGGGGTCAGACACAGAGTGAATCTCCCTCCACACCGTCCCATCACAAAAGCCCGGGGTCAGACAGATATTGAATCTCCCTCCTCACCGTCCCATCACAAAAGCCCGGGGTCAGACACAGAGTGAATCTCCCTCCTCACCTTCCCATCACAAAAGCCCGGTGTCAGGCACAGAGTGAATCTCCCTCCACCGCGTCCAATCACAAATTCCGTGGTCAGACACAGAGTGAATCTGCATCCAAACCGTCACATCACACGTTCCCGGTGTCAGACACTGAGTGAATCTTCATCAACACCTGTCCATCACAAAAGCCCGGGGTCAGACAGAGATTGAAGCTCCATCCTCACCGTCCCATCGCAAAAGCCCGTTGTCAGACAGAGATTGGATCTCCATCCAAACCGTCCCATCACACGTTCCCGGGGTCTGACACAGAGTGAATCTCCATCCAAACCGTCCCATCACACATTGCCGGGGTATGGCGCAGAGTGAATCTACATCAAAACCGTCCCATGACACGGTCCCGGTGTCAGACACAGTGTGAATCTCCCTCCACACCGTCCCATCACACACTCCCGGGGTCTGACACAGAGTGAACCTCCATCCAAACCGTCTCATCACACATTGCCGGGGTCTGACGCAGTGAATCTCCTTCCACACCATCCTATCACAAATTCCAGGGGTGAGACATAGAGTGAATCTCCATCCACACCGTCCATCACAAATTCCCGGGGTCAGACACAGAGTGAATCTCCCTCCACACAATCCCATCACAAAAGCCCGGGGTCAGACACTGAGTGAATCTCCTTCCACACCATCTCATCACAAATTCCAGGGGTCAGACATAGAGTGAATCTGCATCCACACCTTTCCATCACAATCTCCCGGGGTCAGACAAAGAGTGAATCTCCCTCCACACAGTCCCATCACACACTCCCGGGGTCTGACACAGAGTGAATCTCCATCCACACCGTCCCATCACAAAAGTGCGGGGGCAGACACAGAGTGAATCTCCATCCACACTGTCCCATCACAAAAGTGCGGGGTCAGACACAGAGTGAATCTCCATCCAAACGGTCCCATCACACTTTCACGGGGTCAGACACAGAGTGAATCTCCCTCCACACCATCCCATCACAAATTCCAGGGGTCAGACATAGAGTGAATCTGCATCCACACCTTTCCATCACACATTGCCGGGTTCAGACACAGAGTGAATCTCCTTCCACACCATCCTATCACAAATTCCAGGGGTCAGACCTAGAGTGAATCTGCATCCACACCTTTCCATCACATACTCCCGGGGTCAGACAAAGAGTAAAGCTCCCTTCTCATCGTCCCATCACAGACTCCCGGGGTCAGACACAGAGTGAATCTGCATCCAAACCGTCCCATCACACGTTCCCTGGGTCAGACACAGAGTGAATCTCCCTCATCACCGTCCCATCACAAACTCCCGGGGTCAGACCCAGAGTGAATCTCCATCCACACCGGTCATCACAAAAACCCGGGGTCAGACACAAAGTGAATCTCCATACACACCGGCCCATCACAAACTCAAGGGGTCAGACAAAGAGTGAATCTCCCTCCACACCGTCCCATCACAAAAGCCCGGGGTCAGACAGATATTGAATCTCCCTCCTCACCGTCCCATCACAAAAGCCCGGGGTCAGACACAGAGTGAATCTGCATCCAAACCGTCCCATCACACATTCCCTGGGTCAGACACAGAGTGAATCTCCCTCATCACCGTCCCATCACACACTGGCGGGGTCAGACACAGAGTGAATCTGCATCCAAACCGTCCCATCACACGTTCCCTGGGTGAGACACAGAGTGAATCTCCCTCATCACCGTCCCATCACAAACTCCCGGGGTCAGACCCAGAGTGAATCTCCATCCACACCGGCCCATCACAAAAACCCGGGGTCAGACACAAAGTGAATCTCCATACACTCCGGCCCATCACAAAGTCAAGGGGTCAGACACAGAGTGAATCTCCCTCCACACCGTCCCATCACAAAAGCCCGGGGTCAGACACAGAGTGAATCTCCCTCCTCACCGTTCCATCACAAAAGCCCGGGGTCAGACACAGAGTGAATCTCCATCCAAACCGTCCCATCACACATTGCCGATGTCAGACACAGATTGAAACTCCCTCTACACCGTCCATTCACAAATTCCGTGGTCAGACATAGAGTGAATCTCCCTCATCACCGTCCCATCACAAACTCACGGGGTCAGACCCAGAGTGAATCTCCATCCACACCGGCCCATCACAAAAACCCTGGGTCAGACACAGAGTGAATCTCCCTCATCACCGTCCCATCACAAACTCACGGGGTCAGACCCAGAGTGAATCTCCATCCACACCGGCCCATCACAAAAACCCGGGGTCAGACACAAAGTGAATCTCCATACACACCGGCCCATCACAAACTCAAGGGGTCAGACAAAGAGTGAATCTCCCTCCACACCGTCCCATCACAAAAGCCCGGGGTCAGACAGATATTGAATCTCCCTCCTCACCGTCCCATCACAAAAGCCCGGGGTCAGACAAAGAGTGAATCTGCATCCAAACCGTCCCATCACACATTCCCTGGGTCAGACACAGAGTGAATCTCCCTCATCACCGTCCCATCACACACTGGCGGGGTCAGACACAGAGTGAATCTGCATCCAAACCGTCCCATCACACGTTCCCTGGGTCAGACACAGAGTGAATCTCCCTCATCACCGTCCCATCACAAACTCCCGGGGTCAGACCCAGAGTGAATCTCCATCCACACCGGCCCATCACAAAAACCCGGGGTCAGACACAAAGTGAATCTCCATACACTCCGGCCCATCACAAAGTCAAGGGGTCAGACACAGAGTGAATCTCCCTCCACACCGTCCCATCACAAAAGCCCGGGGTCAGACACAGAGTGAATCTCCCTCCTCACCGTTCCATCACAAAAGCCCGGGGTCAGACACAGAGTGAATCTCCATCCAAACCGTCCCATCACACATTGCCGATGTCAGACACAGATTGAAACTCCCTCTACACCGTCCATTCACAAATTCCGTGGTCAGACATAGAGTGAATCTGCAACCACACATTTCCATCACAAACTCCCGGGGTCAGACAAAGAGTAAAGCTGCCTTCTCATCGTCCCATCACAGACTCCCGGGGTCAGACACAGAGTGAATCTGCATCCAAACCGTCCCATCACACGTTCCCTGGGTCAGACACAGAGTGAATCTCCCTCATCACCGTCCCATCACAAACTCCCGGGGTCAGACCCAGAGTGAATCTCCATCCACACCGGCCCATCACAAAAACCCGGGGTCAGACACAAAGTGAATCTCCATACACACCGGCCCATCACAAACTCAAGGGGTCAGACACAGAGTGAATCTCCCTCCACACCGTCCCATCACAAAAGCCCGGGGTCAGACAGATATTGAATCTCCCTCCTCACCGTCCCATTACAAAAGCCCGGGGTCAGACACAGAGTGAATCTGCATCCAAACCGTCCCATCACACGTTCCCTGGGTCAGACACAGAGTGAATCTCCATCCACACCGTCCCATCACACATTGCCGGGTTCAGACACAGAGTGAATCTCCTTCCACACCATCCTATCACAAATTCCATGGGTCAGACATAGAGTGAATCTGCATCCACACCTTTCCATCACATACTCCCGGGGTCAGACAAAGAGTAAAGCTCCCTTCTCATCGTCCCATCACAGACTCCCGGGGTCAGACACAGAGTGAATCTGCATCCAAACCGTCCCATCACACGTTCCCTGGGTCAGACACAGAGTGAATCTCCCTCATCACCGTCCCATCCCAAACTCCCGGGGTCAGACCCAGAGTGAATCTCCATCCACACCGGCCCATCACAAAAACCCGGGGTCAGACACAAAGTGAATCTCCATACACACCGGCGCATCACAAACTCAAGGGGTCAGACACAGAGTGAATCTCCCTCCACACCGTCCCATCACAAAAGCCCGGGGTCAGACAGATATTGAATCTCCCTCCTCACCGTCCCATCACAAAAGCCCGGGGTCAGACACAGAGTGAATCTGCATCCAAACCGTCCCATCACACATTCCCTGGGTCAGACACAGAGTGAATCTCCCTCATCACCGTCCCATCACACACTGGCGGGGTCAGACACAAGGTGAATCTCCATTAACACCGGCCCATCACAAAAAACCTGGGCCAGACACAAAGTGAATCTCCATACACACCGGCCCATCACAAACTCAAGGGGTCAGACACAGAGTGAATCTCCCTCCACACCGTCCCATCACAAAAGCCCGGGGTCAGACACAGAGTGAATCTCCCTCCTCACCGTTCCATCACAAAAGCCCGGGGTCAGACACAGAGTGAATCTCCATCCAAACCGTCCCATCACATATTGCCGATGTCAGACACAGATTGAAACTCCCTCCACACAAACCCATCACAAAAACCTGGGGTCAGACACTGAGTGAACCTCCATCCAAGCCGTCCCATCACAATCTCCCGGGGTCAGACACAGAGTGAATCTCCCTCCACACAAACCCATCACAAAAACCTGGGGTCAGACACTGAGTGAACCTCCATCCAAACCGTCCCATCACACAATGCCGTGGTCAGACACAGAGTGAATCTCCTTCCACATCATCCCATCACAAATTCCAGTGGTCAGACATAGAGTGAATCTGCATCCACACCTTTCCGTCACGAACTCCCGGGGTCAGACAAAGAGTAAATCTCCCTCCTCACCGTCCCATCACACACTCCCGGCGACAGGCACAGAGTGAATCTGCATCCAATCCGTCCCATCACACGTTCCCGTGGTCAGACACAGAGTGAATCTCCCTCCTCACCGACCCATCACACACTCCCGGGGTCAGACACAGAGTGAATTTCCAAACACACCGTCCCATCACACACTCCCGGGGTCAGACACAGAGGGAATCTCCATCCACACCGGCCCATCACGAACTCACGGGGTCAGACACAGAGTGAATCTCCCTACTCACCGTCCCATCACAAAAGCCCGGGGTCAGACACAGAGTGAATCTGCATCCAAACAGTCCCATCACACATTCCCTGGGTCAGACACAGAGTGAATCTCCCTCATCACAGTCCCATCACACACTGGCGGGGTCAGACACAAGGTGAATCTCCATTAACACCGGCCCATCACAATAACCCTGGGTCAGACACAAAGTGAATCTCCATACACACCGGCCCATCACAAACTCAAGGGGTCAGACACAGAGTGAATCTCCCTCCACACCGTCCCATCACAAAAGCCCGGGGTCAGACAGATATTGAATCTCCCTCCTCACCGTCCCATCACAAAAGCCCGGGGTCAGACACAGAGTGAATCTGCATCCAAACCGTCCCATCACACATTCCCTGGGTCAGACACAGAGTGAATCTCCCTCATCACCGTCCCATCACACACTGGCGGGGTCAGACACAAGGTGAATCTCCATTAACACCGGCCCATCACAAAAAACCTGGGCCAGACACAAAGTGAATCTCCATACACACCGGCCCATCACAAACTCAAGGGGTCAGACACAGAGTGAATCTCCCTCCACACCGTCCCATCACAAAAGCCCGGGGTCAGACACAGAGTGAATCTCCCTCCTCACCGTTCCATCACAAAAGCCCGGGGTCAGACACAGAGTGAATCTCCATCCAAACCGTCCCATCACACATTGCCGATGTCAGACACAGATTGAAACTCCCTCCACACAAACCCATCACAAAAACCTGGGGTCAGACACTGAGTGAACCTCCATCCAAGCCGTCCCATCACAAGCTCCCGGGGTCAGACACAGAGTGAATCTCCCTCCACACAAACCCATCACAAAAACCTGGGGTCAGACACTGAGTGAACCTCCATCCAAACCGTCCCATCACACAATGCCGTGGTCAGACACAGAGTGAATCTCCTTCCACATCATCCCATCACAAATTCCAGTGGTCAGACATAGAGTGAATCTGCATCCACACCTTTCCATCACAAACTCCCGGGGTCAGACAAAGAGTAAATCTCCCTCCTCACCGTCCCATCACACACTCCCGGCGACAGGCACAGAGTGAATCTGCATCCAATCCGTCCCATCACACGTTCCCGTGGTCAGACACAGAGTGAATCTCCCTCCTCACCGACCCATCACACACTCCCGGGGTCAGACACAGAGTGAATTTCCAAACACACCGTCCCATCACACACTCCCGGGGTCAGACACAGAGGGAATCTCCATCCACACCGGCCCATCACGAACTCACGGGGTCAGACACAGAGTGAATCTCCCTACTCACCGTCCCATCACAAAAGCCCGGGGTCAGACAGATATTGAATCTCCCTCCTCACCGTCCCATCACAAAAGCCCGGGGTCAGACACACAGTGAATCTGCATCCAAACAGTCCCATCACACATTCCCTGGGTCAGACACAGAGTGAATCTCCCTCATCACAGTCCCATCACACACTGGCGGGGTCAGACACAAGGTGAATCTCCATTAACACCGGCCCATCACAATAACCCTGGGTCAGACACAAAGTGAATCTCCATACACACCGGCCCATCACAAACTCAAGGGGTCAGACACAGAGTGAATCTCCCTCCACACCGTCCCATCACAAAAAGCCCGGGGTCAGACAGATATTGAATCTCCCTCCTCACCGTCCCATCACAAAAGCCCGGGGTCAGACACAGAGTGAATCTCCCTCCTCACCTTCCCATCACAAAAGCCCGGTGTCAGGCACAGAGTGAATCTCCCTCCACCGCGTCCAATCACAAATTCCGTGGTCAGACACAGAGTGAATCTCCTTCCACACCATCCCATCAAAAATTCCAGGGGTCAGACATAGAGTGAATCTGCATCCACACCTTTCCATGACAAACTCCCGGGGTCAGACAAAGAGTAAATCTCCCTCCTCACGGTCCCATCACATACTCCCCGGTCAGACACAGAGTGAATCTGCATCCAAACCGTCACATCACACGTTCCCGGTGTCAGACACTGAGTGAATCTTCATCAACACCTGTCCATCACAAAAGCCCGGGGTCAGACAGAGATTGAAGCTCCATCCTCACCGTCCCATCGCAAAAGCCCGTTGTCAGACAGAGATTGGATCTCCATCCAAACCGTCCCATCACACGTTCCCGGGGTCTGACACAGAGTGAATCTCCAACCAAACCGTCCCATCACACATTGCCGGGGTATGGCGCAGAGTGAATCTACATCAAAACCGTCCCATGACACGGTCCCGGTGTCAGACACAGTGTGAATCTCCCTCCACACCGTCCCATCACACACTCCCGGGGTCTGACACAGAGTGAACCTCCATCCAAACCGTCTCATCACACATTGCCGGGGTCTGACGCAGTGAATCTCCTTCCACACCATCCTATCACAAATTCCAGGGGTGAGACATAGAGTGAATCTCCATCCACACCGTCCATCACAAACTCCCGGGGTCAGACACAGAGTGAATCTCCCTCCACACAATCCCATCACAAAAGCCCGGGGTCAGACACTGAGTGAATCTCCTTCCACACCATCTCATCACAAATTCCAGGGGTCAGACATAGAGTGAATCTGCATCCACACCTTTCCATCACAAACTCCCGGGGTCAGACAAAGAGTGAATCTCCCTCCACACAGTCCCATCACACACTCCCGGGGTCTGACACAGAGTGAATCTCCATCCACACCGTCCCATCACAAAAGTGCGGGGGCAGACACAGAGTGAATCTCCATCCACACTGTCCCATCACAAAAGTGCGGGGTCAGACACAGAGTGAATCTCCATCCAAACGGTCCCATCACACTTTCACGGGGTCAGACACAGAGTGAATCTCCCTCCACACCATCCCATCACAAATTCCAGGGGTCAGACATAGAGTGAATCTGCATCCACACCTTTCCATCACACATTGCCGGGTTCAGACACAGAGTGAATCTCCTTCCACACCATCCTATCACAAATTCCAGGGGTCAGACCTAGAGTGAATCTGCATCCACACCTTTCCATCACATACTCCCGGGGTCAGACAAAGAGTAAAGCTCCCTTCTCATCGTCCCATCACAGACTCCCGGGGTCAGACACAGAGTGAATCTGCATCCAAACCGTCCCATCACACGTTCCCTGGGTCAGACACAGAGTGAATCTCCCTCATCACCGTCCCATCACAAACTCCCGGGGTCAGACCCAGAGTGAATCTCCATCCACACCGGCCCATCACAAAAACCCGGGGTCAGACACAAAGTGAATCTCCATACACACCGGCCCATCACAAACTCAAGGGGTCAGACAAAGAGTGAATCTCCCTCCACACCGTCCCATCACAAAAGCCCGGGGTCAGACAGATATTGAATCTCCCTCCTCACCGTCCCATCACAAAAGCCCGGGGTCAGACACAGAGTGAATCTGCATCCAAACCGTCCCATCACACATTCCCTGGGTCAGACACAGAGTGAATCTCCCTCATCACCGTCCCATCACACACTGGCGGGGTCAGACACAGAGTGAATCTGCATCCAAACCGTCCCATCACACGTTCCCTGGGTCAGACACAGAGTGAATCTCCCTCATCACCGTCCCATCACAAACTCCCGGGGTCAGACCCAGAGTGAATCTCCATCCACACCGGCCCATCACAAAAACCCGGGGTCAGACACAAAGTGAATCTCCATACACTCCGGCCCATCACAAAGTCAAGGGGTCAGACACAGAGTGAATCTCCCTCCACACCGTCCCATCACAAAAGCCCGGGGTCAGACACAGAGTGAATCTCCCTCCTCACCGTTCCATCACAAAAGCCCGGGGTCAGACACAGAGTGAATCTCCATCCAAACCGTCCCATCACACATTGCCGATGTCAGACACAGATTGAAACTCCCTCTACACCGTCCATTCACAAATTCCGTGGTCAGACATAGAGTGAATCTGCAACCACACATTTCCATCACAAACTCCCGGGGTCAGACAAAGAGTAAAGCTGCCTTCTCATCGTCCCATCACAGACTCCCGGGGTCAGACACAGAGTGAATCTGCATCCAAACCGTCCCATCACACGTTCCCTGGGTCAGACACAGAGTGAATCTCCCTCATCACCGTCCCATCACAAACTCCCGGGGTCAGACCCAGAGTGAATCTCCATCCACACCGGCCCATCACAAAAACCCGGGGTCAGACACAAAGTGAATCTCCATACACACCGGCCCATCACAAACTCAAGGGGTCAGACACAGAGTGAATCTCCCTCCACACCGTCCCATCACAAAAGCCCGGGGTCAGACAGATATTGAATCTCCCTCCTCACCGTCCCATCACAAAAGCCCGGGGTCAGACACAGAGTGAATCTGCATCCAAACCGTCCCATCACACATTCCCTGGGTCAGACACAGAGTGAATCTCCCTCATCACCGTCCCATCACACACTGGCGGGGTCAGACACAGAGTGAATCTGCATCCAAACCGTCCCATCATACGTTCCCTGGGTCAGACACAGAGTGAATCTCCCTCATCACCGTCCCATCACAAACTCCCGGGGTCAGACCCAGAGTGAATCTCCATCCACACCGGCCCATCACAAACTCAAGGGTTCAGACACAGAGTGAATCTCCCTCCACACCGTCCCATCACAAAAGCCCGGGGTCAGACAGATATTGAATCTCCCTCCTCACCGTCCCATCACAAAAGCCCGGGGTCAGACACAGAGTGAATCTGCATCCAAACCGTCCCATCACACATTCCCTGGGTCAGACACAGAGTGAATCTCCCTCATCACCGTCCCATCACACACTGGCGGGGTCAGACACAAGGTGAATCTCCATTAACACCGGCCCATCACAAAAACCCGGGGTCAGACACAAAGTGAATCTCCATACACACCGGCCCATCACAAACTCAAGGGGTCAGACACAGAGTGAATCTCCCTCCACACCGTCCCATCACAAAAGCCCGGGGTCAGACACAGAGTGATTCTCCCTCCTCACCGTTCCATCACAAAAGCCCGGGGTCAGACACAGAGTGAATCTCCATCCAAACCGTCCCATCACACATTGCCGATGTCAGACACAGATTGAAACTCCCTCCACACCGTCCATTCACAAATTCCGTGGTCAGACATAGAGTGAATCTGCAACCACACATTTCCATCACATACTCCCGGGGTCAGACAAAGAGTAAAGCTCCCTTCTCATCGTCCCATCACAGACTCCCGGGGTCAGACACAGAGTGAATCTGCATCCAACCCGTCCCATCACACGTTCCCTGGGTCAGACACAGAGTGAATCTCCCTCATCACCGTCCCATCACAAACTCCCGGGGTCAGACCCAGAGTGAATCTCCATCCACACCGGCCCATCACAAAAACCCGGGGTCAGACACAAAGTGAATCTCCATACACACCGGCCCATCACAAACTCAAGGGGTCAGACACAGAGTGAATCTCCCTCCACACCGTCCCATCACAAAAGCCCGGGGTCAGACAGGTATTGAATCTCCCTCCTCACCGTCCCATCACAAAAGCCCGGGGTCAGACACAGAGTGAATCTGCATCCAAACCGTCCCATCACACATTCCCTGGGTCAGACACAGAGTGAATCTCCCTCATCACCGTCCCATCACACACTGGCGGGGTCAGACACAGAGTGAATCTCCATCCACACTGTCCCATCACAAAAGTGCGGGGTCAGACACAGAGTGAATCTCCATCCAAACGGTCCCATCACACTTTCACGGGGTCAGACACAGAGTGAATCTCCCTCCACACCATCCCATCACAAATTCCAGGGGTAAGACATAGAGTGAAACTGCATCCACACCTTTCCATCACACATTGCCGGGTTCAGACACAGAGTGAATCTCCTTCCACACCATTCTATCACAAATTCTAGGGGTCAGACATAGAGTGAATCTGCATCCACACCTTTCCATCACATACTGCCGGGTTCAGACACAGAGTGAATCTCCTTCCACACCATCCTATAACAAATTCCAGGGGTCAGACACAGAGTGAATCTGCATCCAAACCGTCCCATCACACATTGCCGATGTCAGACACAGATTGAAACTCCCTCCACACCGTCCCATCACACATTCCCTGGGTCAGACACAGAGTGAATCTCCCTCATCACCGTCCCATCACAAACTCCCGGGGTCAGACCCAGAGTGAATCTCCATCCACACCGGCCCATCACAAAAACCCGGGGTCAGACACAAAGTGAATCTCCATACACACCGGCCCATCACAAACTCAAGGGGTCAGACACAGAGTGAATCTCCCTCCACACCGTCCCATCACAAAAGCCCGGGGTCAGACACAGAGTGAATCTCCCTCCTCACCGTTCCATCACAATAGCCCGGGGTCAGACACAGAGTGAATCTCCATCCAAACCGTCCCATCACAAATTGCCGATGTCAGACACAGATTGAAACTCCCTCCACACCGTCCATTCACAAATTCCCTTGGTCAGACACAGAGTGAATCTCCCTCATCACCGTCCCATCACAAACTCCCGGGGTCAGACCCAGAGTGAATTTCCATCCACACCGGCCCATCACAAAAACCCGGGGTCAGACACAAAGTGAATCTCCATACACACCGGCCCATCACAAACTCAAGGGGTCAGACACAGAGTGAATCTCCCTCCACACCGTCCCATCACAAAAGCCCGGGGTCAGACACAGAGTGAATCTCCCTCCTCACCGTTCCATCACAATAGCCCGGGGTCAGACACAGAGTGAATCTCCATCCACACCGTCCCATCACAAACTCCCGGGGTCAGACACAGAGTGAATCTCCATTCAGACCTTCCCATCACAAAAGCCCGGGGTCAGACACAGAGTGAATCTACATCCAAAACGCCCCTTAACACTTCCCCGCGGTCAGACACAGAGTGAATCCCCATCCAAACCGTTCCATCACAATCTCCCGGGGTCAGACACAGAGTGAATCTCCCTCCACACAAACCCATCACAATAACCTGGGGTCAGACACTGAGTGAACCTCCATCCAAACCGTCCCATCACACAATGCCGTGGTCAGACACAGAGTGAATCTCCTTCCACATCATCCCATCACAAATTCCAGTGGTCTGACATAGAGTGAATCTGCATCCACACCTTTCCATCACAAACTCCCGGGGTCAGACAAAGAGTAAATCTCCCTCCTCACCGTCCCATCACAAACTCCCGGCGACAGGCACAGAGTGAATCTGCATCCAATCAGTCCCATCACACGTTCCCGTGGTCAGACACAGAGTGAATCTCCCTCCTCACCGACCAATCACACACTCCCGGGGTCAGACACAGAGTGAATTTCCAAACACACCGTCCCATCACACACTCCCGGAGTCAGACACAGAGGGAATCTCCATCCACACCGGCCCATCACGAACTCACGGGGTCAGACACAGAGTGAATCTCCCTACTCACCGTCCCATCACAAAAGCCCGGGGTCAGACACAGAGTGAATCTCCCTCCACACCGTCCCATCACAAAAGCCCGGGGTCAGACAGATATTGAATCTCCCTCCTCACCGTCCCATCACAAAAGCCCGGGGTCAGACACAGAGTGAATCTGCATCCAAACCGTCCCATCACACATTCCCTGGGTCAGGCACAGAGTGAATCTCCCTCATCACCGTCCCATCACACACTGGCGGGGTCAAACACAAGGTGAAACTCCATTAACACCGGCCCATCACAAAAACCCTGGGTCAGACACAAAGTGAATCTCCATACACACCGGCCCATCACAAACTCAAGGGGTCAGACACAGAGTGAATCTCCCTCCACACCGTCCCATCACAAAAGCCCGGGGTCAGACAGATATTGAATCTCCCTCCTCACCGTCCCATCACAAAAGCCCGGGGTCAGACACAGAGTGAATCTCCCTCCTCACCGTTCCATCACAAAAGCCCGGGGTCAGACACAGAGTGAATCTCCATCCAAACCGTCCCATCACACCTTGCCGATGTCAGACACAGATTGAAACTCCCTCCACACCGTCCATTCACAAATTCCGTGGTCAGACATAGAGTGAATCTGCAACCACACATTTCCATCACAAACTCCCGGGGACAGAAACAGAGTGAATCTCCCTCCACACCGTCCCATCACACTCTCCCTGGGTCTGACACAGAGTGAATCTCCATCCACACCGTCCCATCACACTTTCCCGGGGTCAGACACAGAGTGAATCTCCATCCACACCGTCCCATCACAAACTCCCGGGGTCAGACACAGAGTGAATCTCCATCCAGACCTTCCCATCACAAAAACCCGGGGTCAGACACAAAGTGAATGTCCATCCAAACCGTCCCATCATACTTTCCCTTGGTCAGACTCAGAGTGAATCTCCATCCACACCGGCCCATCACAAAAACCCGGGGTCAGACACAAAGTGAATCTCCATACACACCGGCCCATCACAAACTCAAGGGGTCAGACACAGAGTGAATCTCCCTCCACACCGTCCCATAACAAAAGCCCGGGGTCAGACAGATATTGAATCTCCCTCCTCACCGTCCCATCACAAAAGCCCGGGGTCAGACACAGAGTGAATCTGCATCCAAACCGTCCCATCACACATTCCCTGGGTCAGACACAGAGTGAATCTCCCTCATAACCGTCCCATCACACACTGGCGGGGTCAGACACAAGGTGAATCTCCATTAACACCGGCCCATCACAAAAACCCTGGGTCAGACACAAAGTGAATCTCCATACACACCGGCCCATCACAAACTCAAGGGGTCAGACACAGAGTGAATCTCCCTCCACACCGTCCCATCAGAAAAGCCCGGGGTCAGACAGATATTGAATCGCCCTCCTCACCGTTCCATCACAAAAGCCCGGGGTCAGACACAGAGTGAATCTCCATCCAAACCGTCCCATCACACATTGCCAATGTCAGACACAGATTGAAACTCCCTCCACACCGTCCATTCACAAATTCCGTGGTCAGACATAGAGTGAATCTGCAACCACACATTTCCATCACAAACTCCCGGGGATCAGAAACAGAGTGAATCTCCCTCCACACCGTCCCATCACACTCTCCCGGGGTCTGACACAGAGTGAATCTCCATCCACACCGTCCCATCACACATTCCCGGGGTCAGACACAGAGTGAATCTCCATCCACACCGTCCCATCACAAACTCCCGGGGTCAGACACAGAGTGAATCTCCATTCAGACCTTCCCATCACAAAAGCCCGGGGTCAGACACAGAGTGAATCTACATCCAAAACGCCCCTTAACACTTCCCCGCGGTCAGACACAGAGTGAATCTCCTTCCACATCATCCCATCACAAATTCCAGTGGTCAGACATAGAGTAAATCTGCATCCGCACCTTTCTATCACAAACTCCCGGGGTCAGAAAAAGAGTAAATCTCCCTCCTCACCGTTCCATCACACACTCCCGGCGACAGGCACAGAGTGAATCTGCATCCAATCCGTCCCATCACACGTTCCCGTGGTCAGACACAGAGTGAATCTCCCTCCTCACCGACCCATCACACACTCCCGGGGTCAGACACAGAGGGAATCTCCATCCACACCGGCCCATCACAAAAACCCGGGGTCAGACACAAAGTGAATCTCCATACACACCGGCCCATCACAAACTCAAGGGGTCAGACACAGAGTGAATCTCCCTCCACACCGTCCCATCACAAAAGCCCGGGGTCAGACAGGTATTGAATCTCCCTCCTCACCGTCCCATCACAAAAGCACGGGGTCAGACACAGAGTGAATCTGCATCCAAACCGCCCCATCACACATTCCCTGGGTCAGACACAGAGTGAATCTCCCTCATCACCGTCCCATCACACACTGGCGTGGTCAGACACAGAGTGAATCTCCATCCACACTGTCCCATCACAAAAGTGCGGGGTCAGACACAGAGTGAATCTCCATCCAAACGGTCCCATCACACTTTCACGGGGTCAGACACAGAGTGAATCTCCCTCCACACCATCCCATCACAAATTCCAGGGGTAAGACATAGAGTGAAACTGCATCCACACCTTTCCATCACACATTGCCGGGTTCAGACACAGAGTGAATCTCCTTCCACACCATCCTATCACAAATTCCAGGGGTCAGACATAGAGTGAATCTGCATCCACACCTTTCCATCACATACTGCCGGGTTCAGACACAGAGTGAATCTCCTTCCACACCATCCTATCACAAATTCCAGGGGTCAGACACAGAGTGAATCTGCATCCAAACCGTCCCATCACACATTGCCGATGTCAGACACAGATTGAACCTCCCTCCACACCGTCCCATCACACATTCCCTGGGTCAGACACAGAGTGAATCTCCCTCATCACCGTCCCATCACAAACTCCCGGGGTCAGACCCAGAGTGAATCTCCATCCACACCGGCCCATCACAAAAACCCGGGGTCAGACACAAAGTGAATCTCCATACACACCGGCCCATCACAAACTCAAGGGGTCAGACACAGAGTGAATCTCCATCCAGAACGCCCCTTAACACTTCCCCGCGGTCAGACACAGAGTGAGTCTCCATCCACACAAACCCATCACAAAAGCCTGGGGTCAGACACTGAGTGAACCTCCATCCAAACCGTCCCATCACACAATGCCGTGGTCAGACACAGAGTGAATCTCCTTCCACATCATCCCATCACAAATTCCACTGGTCAGACACAGAGTGAATCTCCATCCACACCGTCCCATCACAAAAGCCCGGGGTCAGACACAGAGTGAATCTACATCCAAAACGCCCATTAACACATCCCCGCGGTCAGACACAGAGTGAATCTCCATCCACACAAACCCATCACAAAAGCCTGGGGTCAGACACTGAGTGAACCTCCATCCAAACCGTCCCATCACACAATGCCGTGGTCAGACACAGAGTGAATCTCCTTCCACATCATCCCATCACAAATTCCACTGGTCAGACATAGAGTGAATCTGCATCCACACCTTTCCATCACAAACTCCCGGGGTCAGACAAAGAGTAAATCTCCCTCCTCACCGTCCCATCACACACTCCCGGCGTCAGGCACAGAGTGAATCTGCATCCAATCCGTCCCATCACACGTTCCCGTGGTCAGACACAGAGTGAATCTCCCTCCTCTCCGACCCATCACACACTCCCGGGGTCAGACACAGAGTGAATTTCCAAACACACCGTCCCATCACACACTCCCGGGGTCAGACACAGAGGGAATCTCCATCCACACCGGCCCATCACGAACTCACGGGTTCAGACACAGAGTGAATCTCCCTCCACACCGTCCCATCACAAAAGCCCGGGGTCAGACAGATATTGTATCTCCCTCCTCACCGTCCCATCACCAAAGCCCGGGGTCAGACACAGAGTGATTCTCCATCCTCACCGTCCCATCACAAAAGCCCGGGGTCAGACCCAGTGTGAATCTCCATCCACACCGGCCCATCACAAAAACCCGGGGTCAGACACAAAGTGAATCTCCATACACACCGGCCCATCACAAACTCAAGGGGTCAGACATAGAGTGAATCTGCATCCACACCTTTCCGTCACATACTGCCGGGTTCAGACACAGAGTGAATCTCCTTCCACACCATCCTATCACAAATTCCAGGGGTCAGACACAGAGTGAATCTGCATCCAAACCGTCCCATCACACATTGCCGATGTCAGACACAGATTGAAACTCCCTCCACACCGTCCCATCACACATTCCCTGGGTCAGACACAGAGTGAATCTCCCTCATCACCGTCCCATCACAAACTCCCGGGGTCAGACCCAGAGTGAATCTCCATCCACACCGGCCCATCACAAAAACCCGGGGTCAGACACAAAGTGAATCTCCATACACACCGGCCCATCACAAACTCAAGGGGTCAGACACAGAGTGAATCTCCCTCCACACCGTCCCATCAGAAAAGCCCGGGGTCAGACAGATATTGAATCTCCCTCCTCACCGTCCCATCACAAAAGCCCGGGGTCAGACACAGAGTGAATCTCCCTCCTCACCGTTCCATCACAAAAGCCCGGGGTCAGACACAGATTGAAACTCCCTCCACACCGTCCATTCACAAATTCCGTGGTCAGACATAGAGTGAATCTGCAACCACACATTTTCATCACAAACTCCCGGGGTCAGAAACAGAGTGAATCTCCCTCCACACCGTCCCATCACACTCTCCCGGGGTCTGACACAGAGTGAATCTCCCTCCACACCGTCCCATCACAAAAGCCCGGGGTCAGACACAGAGTGAATCTCCCTCCTCACCGTTCCATCACAATAGCCCGGGGTCAGACACAGAGTGAATCTCCATCCAAACCGTCCCATCACAAATTGCCGATGTCAGACACAGATTGAAACTCCCTCCACACCGTCCATTCACAAATTCCCTGGGTCAGACACAGAGTGAATCTCCCTCATCACCGTCCCATCACAAACTCAAGGGGTCAGACACAGAGTGAATCTCCCTCCACACCGTCCCATCACAAAAGCCCGGGGTCAGACACAGAGTGAATCTCCCTCCTCACCGTTCCATCACAATAGCCCGGGGTCAGACACAGAGTGAATCTCCATCCACACCGTCCCATCACAAACTCCCGGGGTCAGACACAGAGTGAATCTCCATTCAGACCTTCCCATCACAAAAGCCCGGGGTCAGACACAGTGTGAATCTACATCCAAAACGCCCCTTAACACTTCCCCGCGGTCAGACACAGAGTGAATCCCCATCCAAACCGTTCCATCACAATCTCCCGGGGTCAGACACAGAGTGAATCTCCCTCCACACAAACCCATCACAAAAACCTGGGGTCAGACACTGAGTGAACCTCCATCCAAACCGTCCCATCACACAATGCCGTGGTCAGACACAGAGTGAATCTCCTTCCACATCATCCCATCACAAATTCCAGTGGTCTGACATAGAGTGAATCTGCATCCACACCTTTCCATCACAAACTCCCGGGGTCAGACAAAGAGTAAATCTCCCTCCTCACCGTCCCATCACAAACTCCCGGCGACAGGCACAGAGTGAATCTGCATCCAATCAGTCCCATCACACGTTCCCGTGGTCAGACACAGAGTGAATCTCCCTCCTCACCGACCAATCACACACTCCCGGGGTCAGACACAGAGTGAATTTCCAAACACACCGTCCCATCACACACTCCCGGGGTCAGACACAGAGGGAATCTCCATCCACACCGGCCCATCACGAACTCACGGGGTCAGACACAGAGTGAATCTCCCTACTCACCGTCCCATCACAAAAGCCCGGGGTCAGACACAGAGTGAATCTCCCTCCACACCGTCCCATCACAAAAGCCCGGGGTCAGACAGGTATTGAATCTCCCTCCTCACCGTCCCATCACAAAAGCCCGGGGTCAGACACAGAGTGAATCTGCATCCAAACCGTCCCATCACACATTCCCTGGGTCAGGCACAGAGTGAATCTCCCTCATCACCGTCCCATCACACACTGGCGGGGTCAGACACAAGGTGAAACTCCATTAACACCGGCCCATCACAAAAACCCTGGGTCAGACACAAAGTGAATCTCCATACACACCGGCCCATCACAAACTCAAGGGGTCAGACACAGAGTGAATCTCCCTCCACACCGTCCCATCACAAAAGCCCGGGGTCAGACAGATATTGAATCTCCCTCCTCACCGTCCCATCACAAAAGCCCGGGGTCAGACACAGAGTGAATCTCCCTCCTCACCGTTCCATCACAAAAGCCCGGGGTCAGACACAGAGTGAATCTCCATCCAAACCGTCCCATCACACATTGCCGATGTCAGACACAGATTGAAACTCCCTCCACACCGTCCATTCACAAATTCCGTGGTCAGACATAGAGTGAATCTGCAACCACACATTTCCATCACAAACTCCCGGGGACAGAAACAGAGTGAATCTCCCTCCACACCGTCCCATCACACTCTCCCTGGGTCTGACACAGAGTGAATCTCCATCCACACCGTCCCATCACACTTTCCCGGGGTCAGACACAGAGTGAATCTCCATCCACACCGTCCCATCACAAACTCCCGGGTCAGACACAGAGTGAATCTCCATCCAGACCTTCCCATCACAAAAACCCGGGGTCAGACACAAAGTGAATGTCCATCCAAACCGTCCCATCATACTTTCCCTGGGTCAGACTCAGAGTGAATCTCCATCCACACCGGCCCATCACAAAAACCCGGGGTCAGACACAAAGTGAATCTCCATACACACCGGCCCATCACAAACTCAAGGGGTCAGACACAGAGTGAATCTCCCTCCACACCGTCCCATCACAAAAGCCCGGGGTCAGACAGATATTGAATCTCCCTCCTCACCGTCCCATCACAAAAGCCCGGGGTCAGACACAGAGTGAATCTGCATCCAAACCGTCCCATCACACATTCCCTGGGTCAGACACAGAGTGAATCTCCCTCATCACCGTCCCATCACACACTGGCGGGGTCAGACACAAGGTGAATCTCCATTAACACCGGCCCTTCACAAAAACCCTGGGTCAGACACAAAGTGAATCTCCATACACACCGGCCCATCACAAACTCAAGGGGTCAGACACAGAGTGAATCTCCCTCCACACCGTCCCATCAGAAAAGCCCGGGGTCAGACAGATATTGAATCGCCCTCCTCACCGTCCCATCACAAAAGCCCGGGGTCAGACACAGAGTGAATCTCCCTCCTCACCGTTCCATCACAAAAGCCCGGGGTCAGACACAGAGTGAATCTCCATCCAAACCGTCCCATCACACATTGCCAATGTCAGACACAGATTGAAACTCCCTCCACACCGTCCATTCACAAATTCCGTGGTCAGACATAGAGTGAATCTGCAACCACACATTTCCATCACAAACTCCCGGGGTCAGAAACAGAGTGAATCTCCCTCCACACCGTCCCATCACACTCTCCCGGGGTCTGACACAGAGTGAATCTCCATCCACACCGTCCCATCACACATTCCCGGGGTCAGACACAGAGTGAATCTCCATCCACACCGTCCCATCACAAACTCCCGGGGTCAGACACAGAGTGAATCTCCATTCAGACCTTCCCATCACAAAAGCCCGGGGTCAGACACAGAGTGAATCTACATCCAAAACGCCCCTTAACACTTCCCCGCGGTCAGACACAGAGTGAATCTCCTTCCACATCATCCCATCACAAATTCCAGTGGTCAGACATAGAGTAAATCTGCATCCGCACCTTTCTATCACAAACTCCCGGGGTCAGAAAAAGAGTAAATCTCCCTCCTCACCGTTCCATCACACACTCCCGGCGACAGGCACAGAGTGAATCTGCATCCAATCCGTCCCATCACACGTTCCCGTGGTCAGACACAGAGTGAATCTCCCTCCTCACCGACCCATCACACACTCCCGGGGTCAGACACAGAGGGAATCTCCATCCACACCGGCCCATCACAAAAACCCGGGGTCAGACACAAAGTGAATCTCCATACACACCGGCCCATCACAAACTCAAGGGGTCAGACACAGAGTGAATCTCCCTCCACACCGTCCCATCACAAAAGCCCGGGGTCAGACAGGTATTGAATCTCCCTCCTCACCGTCCCATCACAAAAGCCCGGGGTCAGACACAGAGTGAATCTGCATCCAAACCGTCCCATCACACATTCCCTGGGTCAGACACAGAGTGAATCTCCCTCATCACCGTCCCATCACACACTGGCGTGGTCAGACACAGAGTGAATCTCCATCCACACTGTCCCATCACAAAAGTGCGGGGTCAGACACAGAGTGAATCTCCATCCAAACGGTCCCATCACACTTTCACGGGGTCAGACACAGAGTGAATCTCCCTCCACACCATCCCATCACAAATTCCAGGGGTAAGACATAGAGTGAAACTGCATCCACACCTATCCATCACACATTGCCGGGTTCAGACACAGAGTGAATCTCCTTCCACACCATCCTATCACAAATTACAGGGGTCAGACATAGAGTGAATCTGCATCCACACCTTTCCATCACATACTGCCGGGTTCAGACACAGAGTGAATCTCCTTCCACACCATCCTATCACAAATTCCAGGGGTCAGACACAGAGTGAATCTGCATCCAAACCGTCCCATCACACATTGCCGATGTCAGACACAGATTGAAACTCCCTCCACACCGTCCCATCACACATTCCCTGGGTCAGACACAGAGTGAATCTCCCTCATCACCGTCCCATCACAAACTCCCGGGGTCAGACCCAGAGTGAATCTCCATCCACACCGGCCCATCACAAAAACCCGGGGTCAGACACAAAGTGAATCTCCATACACACCGGCCCATCACAAACTCAAGGGGTCAGACACAGAGTGAATCTCCATCCAGAACGCCCCTTAACACTTCCCCGCGGTCAGACACAGAGTGAGTCTCCATCCACACAAACCCATCACAAAAGCCTGGGGTCAGACACTGAGTGAACCTCCATCCAAACCGTCCCATCACACAATGCCGTGGTCAGACACAGAGTGAATCTCCTTCCACATCATCCCATCACAAATTCCACTGGTCAGACACAGAGTGAATCTCCATCCACACCGTCCCATCACAAAAGCCCGGGGTCAGACACAGAGTGAATCTACATCCAAAACGCCCATTAACACATCCCCGCGGTCAGACACAGAGTGAATCTCCATCCACACAAACCCATCACAAAAGCCTGGGGTCAGACACTGAGTGAACCTCCATCCAAACCGTCCCATCACACAATGCCGTGGTCAGACACAGGGTGAATCTCCTTCCACATCATCCCATCACAAATTCCACTGGTCAGACATAGAGTGAATCTGCATCCACACCTTTCCATCACAAACTCCCGGGGTCAGACAAAGAGTAAATCTCCCTCCTCACCGTCCCATCACACACTCCCGGCGTCAGGCACAGAGTGAATCTGCATCCAATCCGTCCCATCACACGTTCCCGTGGTCAGACACAGAGTGAATCTCCCTCCTCTCCGACCCATCACACACTCCCGGGGTCAGACACAGAGTGAATTTCCAAACACACCGTCCCATCACACACTCCCGGGGTCAGACACAGAGGGAATCTCCATCCACACCGGCCCATCACGAACTCACGGGTTCAGACACAGAGTGAATCTCCCTCCACACCGTCCCATCACAAAAGCCCGGGGTCAGACAGATATTGAATCTCCCTCCTCACCGTCCCATCACAAAAGCCCGGGGTCAGACACAGAGTGAATCTCCATCCTCACCGTCCCATCACAAAAGCCCGGGTTCAGACACAGTGTGAATCTCCATCCAAACCGTCCCATCACACATTGCCGATGTCAGACACAGATTGAAACTCCCTCAACCCCGTCCAATCGCAAATTCCGTGGTCAGACCTAGAGTGAATCTGCATCCACACATTTCCATCAAAAACTCCCGGGGTCAGAAACAAAGTGATTCTTCCTCCACACCGTCCCATCACACACTCCCGGGGTCTGACACAGAGAGAATCTCCATCCACACCGTCCCATCACAAAAGTGCGGGGTCAGACACAGAGTGAATCTCCATACACACTGTCCCATCACAAAAGTGCGGGGTCAGACACAGAGTGAATCTCCATCCAAACGGTCCCATCACACTTTCACGGGGTCAGACACAGAGTGAATCTCCCTCCACACAATCCCATCACAAAAGCCCGGGGTCAGACAATCAGTGAACCTGCATCCAAACCGTCCCATCACACATTGCCCGGGGTCAGACACAGAGTGAATCTCCTTCCACACCATCCCATCACAAATTCCAGGGGTGAGACATAGAGTGAATCTCCATCCACACCGTCCATCACAAACTCACGGGGTCAGACACAGAGTGAATCTCCATCCAGACTTTCCCATCACAAAAACCCGGGGTCAGACACAAAGTGAATGTCCATCCAAACCGTCCCATCATACTTTCCCTGGGTCAGACTCAGAGTGATTCTCCATCCACACCGTCCCATCACAAAAGCCCGGGGTCAGACACAGAGTGAATCTACATCCAAAACGCCCATTAACACATCCCCGCGGTCAGACACAGAGTGAATCTCCATCCACACAAACCCATCACAAAAGCCTGGGGTCAGACACTGAGTGAACCTCCATCCAAACCGTCCCATCACACAATGCCGTGGTCAGACACAGAGTGAATCTCCTTCCACATCATCCCATCACAAATTCCACTGGTCAGACATAGAGTGAATCTGCATCCACACCTTTCCATCACAAACTTCCGGGGTCAGACAAAGAGTAAATCTCCCTCCTCACCGTCCCATCACACACTCCCGGCGACAGGCACAGAGTGAATCTGCATCCAATCCGTCCCATCACACGTTCCCGTGGTCAGACACAGAGTGAATCTCCCTCCTCTCCGACCCATCACACACTCCCGGGGTCAGACACAGAGGAAATCTCCATCCACACCGGCCCATCACGAACTCACGGGGTCAGACACAGAGTGAATCTCCCTACTCACCGTCCCATCACAAAAGCCCGGGGTCAGACACAGAGTGAATCTCCCTCCACACCGTCCCATCACAAAAGCCCGGGGTCTGACAGATATTGAATCTCCCTCCTCACCGTCCCATCACAAAAGCCCGGGGTCAGACACAGAGTGAATCTCCATCCTCACCGTCCCATCACAAAAGCCCGGGGTCAGACACAGAGTGAATCTCCATCCAAACCGTCCCATCACACATTGCCGATGTCAGACACAGATTGAAACTCCCTCCACCCCGTCCAATCGCAAATTCCGTGGTCAGACCTAGAGTGAATCTGCATCCACACATTTCCATCAAAAACTCCCGGGGTCAGAAACAAAGTGATTCTTCCTCCACGCCGTCCCATCACAAAAGTGCGGGGTCAGACACAGAGTGAATATCCATCCACACTGTCCCATCACAAAAGTGCGGGGTCAGACACAGTGTGAATCTCCATCCAAACGGTCCCATCACACTTTCACGGGGTCAGACACAGAGTGAATCTCCCTCCACACAATCCCATCACAAAAGCCCGGGGTCAGACACTCAGTGAACCTGCATTCAAACCGTCCCATCACACATTGCCCAGGGTCAGACACAGAGTGAATCTCCTTCCACACCATCCCATCACAAATTCCAGGGGTCAGACATAGAGTGAAACTGCATCCACACCTTTCCATCACACATTGCCGTGGTCAGACACAGAGTGAATTTCCTTCCACACCATCCCATCACAAATTCCAGGGGTGAGACATAGAGTGAATCTCCATCCACACCGTCCATCACAAACTCACGGGGTCAGACACAGAGTGAATCTCCCTCCACACCATCCCATCACAAAAGCCCGGGGTCAGACACTGAGTGAATCTCCTTCCACACCATCCCATCACAAATTCCAGGGGTCAGACATAGAGTGAATCTGCATCCACACCTTTCCATCACAAACTCCCGGGGTCAGACAAAGAGTAAATCTCCCTCCTCACCGTCCCATCACACACTCCTGGCGTCAGGAACAGAGTGAATCTGCATCCAAACCGTCCCATCACACGTTCCCGGGGTCAGACACAGAGTGAATCTCCCTCCTCACCGTCCCATCACACACTCCTGGGGTCAGACACAGAGTGAATTTCCAATCACACCGTCCCATCACAATCTCCCGGGGTCAGACACAGTGTGAATCTCCCTCCACACCGTCCCATCACAATCGACCGGGGTCAGACACAAAGTGAATCTCCCTCCACACCGTCCCATCAGAAAAGCCCGGGGTCAGATAGAGATTGAATCTCCATCCAAACTGTCCCATCTAACGTTCCCGGGGTCTGACACAGGGTGAATCTCCCTCTTCACCGTCGCATCACACACTCCTGGGGTCAGACTCACTGTGAACCTCCATCCAAACCGTCCCATCACACGTTCCCCGGGTCAGACACAGAGTGAATCTCCCTCTTCACCGTCCCATCACAAAAGCCCGGGTCAGTCACAGAGTGAATCTCCATCCAAACTGTCCCATCACACATTCCCGGGGTAAGACACAGAGTGAATCTCCATCCACACCGTCCCATCTTAAACCCCTCGGGGTCAGACACTGAGTGAACCTCCATCCAAACCGTCTCATCACACATTGCCGGGGTCATACACAGAGTGAATCTCCTTCCACACCATCCTATCACAAATTCCAGGGGTCAGACACAGAGTGAATCTGCCTCCTCACCGTCCCATCACAAAAGCCCGTGGTCAGACACAGAGTGAATCTCCCTCCTCACCGTCCCAACACACACTCCCGGGGTCAGACACAGAGTGAATTTCCAATCACACCGTCCCATCACAAACTCACGGGGTCAGACACAGTGTGAATCTCCCTGCACAACGTCCAATCACAATAGACCGGGGTCAGACACAAAGTGAATCTCCATACACACCGGCCCATCAGAAAAGCCCGGTGTCAGATAGAGATTGAATCTCCATCCAAACCGTCCCATCACACGTTCCCGGGGTCTGACAGAGAGTAAATCTCCCTCTTCACCGTCCCATCACACACTCCTGTGGTCAGACTCGGAGTGAACCTCCATCCAAACCGTCTCATCACACGTTCCCGTGGTCAGACACAGAGTGAATCTCCATCCACACCGTCCCATCTTAAACACCTCGCGGTCAGACACTGAGTGAACCTCCATCCAAACCGTCTCATCACACATTGCCGGGGTCAGACACAGAGTGATTCTCCTTCCACACCATCCTATCACAAATTCCAGGGGTCAGACATAGAGTGAATATGCATCCACACCTTTCCATCACATACTCCCGGGGTCAGACAAAGAGTAAAGCTCCCTTCTCATCGTCCAATCACAGACTCCCAGGGTCAGACACAGAGTGAAACTCCATCCAAACCGTCCCATAACACATTGCCGATTTCAGACACAGATGGAAACTCCCTCCACACCGTCCATTCACAAATTCCGTGGTCAGACATAGAGTGAAACTGCAACCACACATTTCCATCACAAACTCCTGGGGTCAGAAACAGAGTTAATCTCCCTCCACACCGTCCCATCACACTCTCCCGGGGTCTGACACAGAGTGAATCTCCATCCACACCGTCCCATCACACATTCCCGGGGTCAGACACAGAGTGAATCTCCATCCACACCGTCCCATCACAAACTCCCGGGGTCAGACACAGAGTGAATCTCCATTCAGACCTACCCATCACAAAAGCCCGGGGTCAGACACAGAGTGAATCTACATCCAAAACGCCCCTTAACACTTTCCCGCGGTCAGACACAGAGTGAATCCCCATCCAAACCGTCCCATCACAATCTCCCGGGGTCAGACACAGAGTGAATCTCCCTCCACACAAACCCATCACAAAAGCCTGGGGTCAGACACTGAGTGAACCTCCATCTAAACCGTCCCATCACACAATGCCGTGGTCAGACACAGAGTAAATCTCCTTCCACATCATCCCATCACAAATTCCAGTGGTCAGACATAGAGTGAATCTGCATCCGCACCTTTCCATCACAAACTCCCGGGGTCAGACAAAGAGTAAATCTCCCTCCTCACCGTTCCATCACACACTTCCGGCGACAGGCACAGAGTGAATCTGCATCCAATCCGTCCCATCACACGTTCCCGTGGTCAGACACAGAGTGAATCTCCCTCCTCACCGACCCATCACACACTCCCGGGGTCAGACACAGAGGGAATCTCCATCCACACCGGCCCATCACGAACTCACGGGGTCAGACACAGATTGAATCTCCCTACTCACCGTCCCATCACAAAAGCCCGGGGTCAGACACAGAGTGAATCTCCCTCCACACCGTCCCATCACAAAAGCCCGGGGTCAGACAGATATTGAATCTCCCTCCTCACCGTCCAATCACAAAAGCCCGGTGTCAGACACAGAGTGAATCTGCATCCAAACCGTCCCATCACACATTCCCTAGGTCAGACACAGAGTGAATCTCCCTCATCACCGTCCCATCACACACTGGCGGGGTCAGACACAAGGTGAATCTCCATTAATACCGGCCCATCACAAAAACACTGGGTCAGACACAAAGTGAATCTCCATACACACCGGCCCATCACAAACTCAAGGGGTCAGACACAGAGTGAATCTCCCTCCACACCGTCCCATCACAAAAGCCCGGGGTCAGACAGATATTGAATCTCCCTCCTCACCGTCCCATCACAAAAGCCCGGGGTCAGACACAGAGTGAATCTCCATCCAAACCGTCCCATCACACATTGCCGATGTCAGACACAGATTGAAACTCCCTCCACACCGTCCCATCACAAAAGCCCGGGGTCAGACAGATATTGAATCTCCATCCAGACTTTCCCATCACAAAAACCCGGGGTCAGACACAAAGTGAATGTCCATCCAAACCGTCCCATCATACTTTCCCTGGGTCAGACTCAGAGTGATTCTCCGTCCACACCGTCACATCACAAAAGCCCGGGGTCAGACACAGAGTGAATCTACATCCAAAACGCCCATTAACACTTCCCCGCGGTCAGACACAGAGTGAATCTCCATCCACACAAACCCATCACAAAAGCCTGGGGTCAGACACTGAGTGAACCTCCATCCAAACCGTCCCATCACACAATGCCGTGGTCAGACACAGAGTGAATCTCCTTCCACATCATCCCATCACAAATTCCACTGGTCAGACATAGAGTGAATCTGCATCCACACCTTTCCATCACAAACTCCCGGGGTCAGACAAAGAGTAAATCTCCCTCCTCACCGTCCCATCACACACTCCCGGCGACAGGCACAGAGTGAATCTGCATCCAATCCGTCCCATCACACGTTCCCATGGTCAGACACAGAGTGAATTTCCAAACACACCGTCCCATCACACACTCCCGGGGTGAGACACAGAGGGAATCTCCATCCACACCGGCCCATCACGAACTCACGGGGTCAGACACAGAGTGAATCTCCCTACTCACCGTCCCATCACAAAAGCCCGGGGTCAGACACAGAGTGAATCTCCCTCATCACCGTCCCATCACACACTGGCGGGGTCAGACACAAGGTGAATCTCCATTAATACCGGCCCATCACAAAAACACTGGGTCAGACACAAAGTGAATCTCCATACACACCGGCCCATCACAAACTCAAGGGGTCAGACACAGAGTGAATCTCCCTCCACACCGTCCCATCACAAAAGCCCGGGGTCAGACAGATATTGAATCTCCCTCCTCACCGTCCCATCACAAAAGCCCGGGGTCAGACACAGAGTGAATCTCCATCCAAACCGTCCCATCACACATTGCCGATGTCAGACACAGATTGAAACTCCCTCCACACCGTCCCATCACAAAAGCCCGGGGTCAGACAGATATTGAATCTCCATCCAGACTTTCCCATCACAAAAACCCGGGGTCAGACACAAAGTGAATGTCCATCCAAACCGTCCCATCATACTTTCCCTGGGTCAGACTCAGAGTGATTCTCCGTCCACACCGTCACATCACAAAAGCCCGGGGTCAGACACAGAGTGAATCTACATCCAAAACGCCCATTAACACTTCCCCGCGGTCAGACACAGAGTGAATCTCCATCCACACAAACCCATCACAAAAGCCTGGGGTCAGACACTGAGTGAACCTCCATCCAAACCGTCCCATCACACAATGCCGTGGTCAGACACAGAGTGAATCTCCTTCCACATCATCCCATCACAAATTCCACTGGTCAGACATAGAGTGAATCTGCATCCACACCTTTCCATCACAAACTCCCGGGGTCAGACAAAGAGTAAATCTCCCTCCTCACCGTCCCATCACACACTCCCGGCGACAGGCACAGAGTGAATCTGCATCCAATCCGTCCCATCACACGTTCCCATGGTCAGACACAGAGTGAATTTCCAAACACACCGTCCCATCACACACTCCCGGGGTGAGACACAGAGGGAATCTCCATCCACACCGGCCCATCACGAACTCACGGGGTCAGACACAGAGTGAATCTCCCTACTCACCGTCCCATCACAAAAGCCCGGGGTCAGACACAGAGTGAATCTCCCTCCACACCGTCCCATCACAAAAGCCCGGGGTCAGACAGATATTGAATCTCCCTCCTCACCGTCCCATCACAAAAGCCCGGGGTCAGACACAGAGTGAATCTCCATCCAAACCGTCCCATCACACATTGCCGATGTCAGACACAGATTGAAACTCCCTCCACCCCGTCCAATCGCAAATTCCGTGGTCAGACCTAGAGTGAATCTGCATCCACACATTTCCATCAAAAACTCCCGGGGTCAGAAACAAAGTGATTCTTCCTCCACGCCGTCCCATCACACACTCCCGGGGTCTGACACAGAGTGAATCTCCATCCACACCGTCCCATCACAAAAGTGCGGGGTCAGACACAGAGTGAATATCCATCCACACTGTCCCATCACAAAAGTGCGGGGTCAGACACAGTGTGAATCTCCATCCAAACGGTCCCATCACACTTTCACGGGGTCAGACACAGAGTGAATCTCCCTCCACACAATCCCATCACAAAAGCCCGGGGTCAGACACTCAGTGAACCTGCATTCAAACCGTCCCATCACACATTGCCCAGGGTCAGACACAGAGTGAATCTCCTTCCACATCATCCCATCACAAATTCCAGGGGTCAGACATAGAGTGAAACTGCATCCACACCTTTCCATCACACATTGCCGTGGTCAGACACAGAGTGAATTTCCTTCCACACCATCCCATCACAAATTCCAGGGGTGAGACATAGAGTGAATCTCCATCCACACCGTCCATCACAAACTCACGGGGTCAGACACAGAGTGAATCTCCCTCCACACAATCCCATCACAAAAGCCCGGGGTCAGACACTGAGTGAATCTCCTTCCACACCATCCCATCACAAATTCCAGGGGTCAGACATAGAGTGAATCTGCATCCACACCTTTCCATCACAAACTCCCGGGGTCAGACAAAGAGTAAATCTCCCTCCTCACCGTCCCATCACACACTCCTGGCGTCAGGAACAGAGTGAATCTGCATCCAAACCGTCCCATCACACGTTCCCGGGGTCAGACACAGAGTGAATCTCCCTCCTCACCGTCCCAACACACACTCCCGGGGTCAGACACAGAGTGAATTTCCAATCACACCGTCCCATCACAATCTCCCGGGGTCAGACACAGTGTGAATCTCCCTCCACACCGTCCCATCACAATAGACCGGGGTCAGACACAAAGTGAATCTCCCTCCACACCGTCCCATCAGAAAAGCCCGGGGTCAGATAGAGATTGAATCTCCATCCAAACTGTCCCATCACACGTTCCCGGGGTCTGACATAGAGTGAATCTCCCTCTTCACCGTCCCATCACACACTCCTGGGGTCAGACACAGAGTGAATCTCCCTCTTCACCGTCCCATCACAAAAGCCCGGGTCAGTCACAGAGTGAATCTCCATCGAAACTGTCCCATCACACATTCCCGGGGTAAGACACAGAGTGAATCTCCATCCACACCGTCCCATCTTAAACCCCTCGGGGTCAGACACTGAGTGAACCTCCATCCAAACCGTCTCATCACACATTGCCGGGGTCATACACAGAGTGAATCTCCTTCCACACCATCCTATCACAAATTCCAGGGGTCAGACACAGAGTGAATCTGCCTCCTCACCGTCCCATCTCAAAAGCCCGTGGTCAGACACAGAGTGAATCTCCATCCAAACCGTCCCATCACACATTGCCGATGTCAGACACAGATTGAAACTCCCTCCACACCATCCCATCACAAATTCCAGGAGTGAGACATAGAGTGAATCTCCATCCACACCGTCCATCACAAACTCCCGGGGTCAGACACAGAGTGAATCTACCTCCACACAATCCCATCACAAAAGCCCGGGGTCAGACACTGAGTGAATCTCCTTCCACACCATCCCATCACAAATTCCTGGGGTCAGACATAGAGTGAATCTGCATCCACACCTTTCCATCACAAACTCCCGGGGTCAGACAAAGAGTAAATCTCCCTCCTCACCGTCCCATCACACACTCCTGGCGTCAGGAACAGAGTGAATCTGCATCCAAACCGTCCCATCACACGTTCCCGGGGTCAGACACAGAGTGAATCTCCCTCCTCACCGTCCCAACACACACTCCCGGTGTCAGACACAGAGTGAATTTCCAATCACACCGTCCCATCACAATCTCCCGGGGTCAGACACAGTGTGAATCTCCCTCCACACCGTCCCATTACAATAGACCGGGGTCAGACACAAAGTGAATCTCCCTCCACACCGTCCCATCAGAAAAGCCCGGGGTCAGATAGAGATTGAATCTCCATCCAAACTGTCCCATCACACCTTCCCGGGGTCTGACATAGAGTGAATCTCCCTCTTCACCGTCCCATCACACACTCCTGGGGTCAGACTCACTGTGAACCTCCATCCAAACCGTCCCATCACACGTTCCCGGGGTCAGACACAGAGTGAATCTCCCTCTTCACCGTCCCATCACAAAAGCCCGGGTCAGTCACAGAGTGAATCTCCATCCAAACTGTCCCATCACACATTCCCGGGGTAAGACACAGAGTGAATCTCCATCCACACCGTCCCATCTTAAACCCCTCGGGGTCAGACACTGAGTGAACCTCCATCCAAACCGTCTCATCACACATTGCCGGGGTCATACACAGAGTGAATCTCCTAACACACCATCCTATCACAAATTCCAGGGGTCAGACACAGAGTGAATCTGCCTCCTCACCGTCCCATCACAAACTCACGGGGTCAGACACAGTGTGAATCTCCCTGCACAACGTCCAATCACAATAGACCGGGGTCAGACACAAAGTGAATCTCCATACACACCGGCCAATCAGAAAAGCCCGGTGTCAGATAGAGATTGAATCTCCATCCAAACCGTCCCATCACACGATCCCGGGGTCTGACAGAGAGTAAATCTCCCTCTTCACCGTCCCATCACACACTCCTGTGGTCAGACTCGGAGTGAACCTCCATCCAAACCGTCTCATCACACGTTCCCGTGGTCAGACACAGAGTGAATCTCCATCCACACCGTCCCATCTTAAACACCTCGCGGTCAGACACTGAGTGAACCTCCATCCAAACCGTCTCATCACACATTGCCGGGGTCAGACACAGAGTGATTCTCCTTCCACACCATCCTATCACAAATTCCAGGGGTCAGACATAGAGTGAATATGCATCCACACCTTTCCATCACATACTCCCGGGGTCAGACAAAGAGTAAAGCTCCCTTCTCATCGTCCAATCACAGACTCCCAGGGTCAGACACAGAGTGAAACTCCATCCAAACCGTCCCATCACACATTGCCGATGTCAGACACAGATGGAAACTCCCTCCACACCGTCCATTCACAAATTCCGTGGTCAGACATAGAGTGAAACTGCAACCACACATTTCCATCACAAACTCCCGGGGTCAGAAACAGAGTTAATCTCCCTCCACACCGTCCCATCACACACTCCCGGGGTCTGACACAGAGTATATCTCCATCCACACCGTCCCATCACACTTTCCAGGGGTCAGACACAGAGTGAATCTCCCTCCTCACCGTTCCATCACAAAAGCCCGGGGTCAGACACAGAGTGAATCTCCATCCAAACCGTCCCATCACACTTTGCCGATGTCAGACACAGATTGAAACTCCCTCCACACCGTCCATTCACAAATTCCGTGGTCAGACATAGAGTGAATCTGCAACCACACATTTCCATCACAAACTCCCGGGGTCAGAAACAGAGTGAATCTCCCTCCACACCGTCCCATCACACTCTCCCGGGGTCTGACACAGAGTGAATCTCCATCCCCACCGTCCCATCACACATTCCCGGGGTCAGACACAGAGTGAATCTCCATCCACACCGTCCCATCACAAACTCCCGGGGTCAGACACAGAGTGAATCTCCATTCAGACCTACCCATCACAAAAGCCCGGGGTCAGACACAGAGTGAATCTACATCCAAAACGCCCTTTAACACTTTCCCGCGGTCAGACACAGAGTGAATCCCCATCCAAACCGTCCCATCACAATCTCCCGGGGTCAGACACAGAGTGAATCTCCCTCCACACAAACCCATCACAAAAGCCTGGGGTCAGACACTGAGTGAACCTCCATCTAAACCGTCCCATCACACAATGCCGTGGTCAGACACAGAGTAAATCTCCTTCCACATCATCCCATCACAAATTCCAGTGGTCAGACATAGAGTGAATCTGCATCCGCTCCTTTCCATCACAAACTCCCGGGGTCAGACAAAGAGTAAATCTCCCTCCTCACCGTTCCATCACACACTTCCGGCGACAGGCACAGAGTGAATCTGCATCCAATCCGTCCCATCACACGTTCCCGTGGTCAGACACAGAGTGAATCTCCCTCCTCACCGACCCATCACACACTCCCGGGGTCAGACACAGAGTGAATCTCCCTCCACACCGTCCCATCACAAAAGCCCGGGGTCAGACACAGAGTGAATCTCCCTCCACACCGTCCCATCACAAAAGCCCGGGGTCAGACAGATATTGAATCTCCCTCCTCACCGTCCCATCACAAAAGCCCGGTGTCAGACACAGAGTGAATCTGCATCCAAACCGTCCCATCACACATTCCCTGGGTCAGACACAGAGTGAATCTCCCTCCACACCGTCCCATCACAAAAGCCCGGGGTCAGACAGATATTGAATCTCCCTCCTCACCGTCCCATCACAAAAGCCCGGTGTCAGACACAGAGTGAATCTGCATCCAAACCGTCCCATCACACATTCCCTGGGTCAGACACAAAGTGAATCTCCATACACACCGGCCCATCACAAACTCAAGGGGTCAGACACAGAGTGAATCTCCCTCCACACCGTCCCATCACAAAAGCCCGGGGTCAGACAGATATTGAATCTCCCTCCTCACCGTCCCATCACACTTTCCAGGGGTCAGACACAGAGTGAATCTCCCTCCTCACCGTTCCATCACAAAAGCCCGGGGTCAGACACAGAGTGAATCTCCATCCAAACCGTCCCATCACACTTTGCCGATGTCAGACACAGATTGAAACTCCCTCCACACCGTCCATTCACAAATTCCGTGGTCAGACATAGAGTGAATCTGCAACCACACATTTCCATCACAAACTCCCGGGGTCAGAAACAGAGTGAATCTCCCTCCACACCGTCCCATCACACTCTCCCGGGGTCTGACACAGAGTGAATCTCCATCCCCACCGTCCCATCACACATTCCCGGGGTCAGACACAGAGTGAATCTCCATCCACACCGTCCCATCACAAACTCCCGGGGTCAGACACAGAGTGAATCTCCATTCAGACCTACCCATCACAAAAGCCCGGGGTCAGACACAGAGTGAATCTACATCCAAAACGCCCTTTAACACTTTCCCGCGGTCAGACACAGAGTGAATCCCCATCCAAACCGTCCCATCACAATCTCCCGGGGTCAGACACAGAGTGAATCTCCCTCCACACAAACCCATCACAAAAGCCTGGGGTCAGACACTGAGTGAACCTCCATCTAAACCGTCCCATCACACAATGCCGTGGTCAGACACAGAGTAAATCTCCTTCCACATCATCCCATCACAAATTCCAGTGGTCAGACATAGAGTGAATCTGCATCCGCTCCTTTCCATCACAAACTCCCGGGGTCAGACAAAGAGTAAATCTCCCTCCTCACCGTTCCATCACACACTTCCGGCGACAGGCACAGAGTGAATCTGCATCCAATCCGTCCCATCACACGTTCCCGTGGTCAAACACAGAGTGAATCTCCCTCCTCACCGACCCATCACACACTCCCGGGGTCAGACACAGAGTGAATCTCCCTCCACACCGTCCCATCACAAAAGCCCGGGGTCAGACACAGAGTGAATCTCCCTCCACACCGTCCCATCACAAAAGCCCGGGGTCAGACAGATATTGAATCTCCCTCCTCACCGTCCCATCACAAAAGCCCGGTGTCAGACACAGAGTGAATCTGCATCCAAACCGTCCCATCACACATTCCCTGGGTCAGACACAGAGTGAATCTCCCTCCACACCGTCCCATCACAAAAGCCCGGGGTCAGACAGATATTGAATCTCCCTCCTCACCGTCCCATCACAAAAGCCCGGTGTCAGACACAGAGTGAATCTGCATCCAAACCGTCCCATCACACATTCCCTGGGTCAGACACAAAGTGAATCTCCATACACACCGGCCCATCACAAACTCAAGGGGTCAGACACAGAGTGAATCTCCCTCCACACCGTCCCATCACAAAAGCCCGGGGTCAGACAGATATTGAATCTCCCTCCTCACCGTCCCATCACAAAAGCCCGGGGTCAGACACAGAGTGAATCTCCCTCCTCACCGTTCCATCACAAAAGCCCGGGGTCAGACACAGAGTGAATCTCCATCCAAACCGTCCCATCATACATTGCCGATGTCAGACACAGATTGAAACTCCCTCCACACCGTCCATTCACAAATTCCGTGGTCAGACATAGAGTGAATCTGCAACCACACATTTCCATCACAAACTCCCGGGGTCTGACACAGAGTGAATCTCCATCCACACCGTCCCATCACACTTTCCCGGGGTCAGACACAGAGTGAATCTCCATCCACACCGTCCCATCACAAACTCCCGGGGTCAGACACAGAGTGAATCTCCATCCACACCTTCCCATCACAAAAACCCGGGGTCAGACACAAAGTGAATGTCCATCCAAACCGTCCCATCATACTTTCCCTGGGTCAGACTCAGAGTGAATCTCCATCCACACCGGCCCATCACAAAAACCCGGGGTCAGACACAAAGTGAATCTCCGTACACACCGGCCCATCACAAACTCAAGGGGTCAGACACAGAGTGAATCTCCATCCACACCGTCCCATCACAAAAGCCCGGGGTCAGACAGATATTGAATGTCCCTCCTCACCGTCCCATCACAAAAGCCCGGGGTCAGACACAGAGTGAATCTGCATCCAAACCGTCCCATCACACATTCCCTGGGTCAGACACAGAGTGAATCTCCCTCATCACCGTCCCATCACACACTGGCGGGGTCAGACACAAGGTGAATCTCCATTAACACCGGCCCATCACAAAAACCCTGGGTCAGACACAAAGTGAATCTCCATACACACCGGCCCATCACAAACTCAAGGGGTCAGACACAGAGTGAATCTCCCTCCACACCGTCCCATCAGAAAAGCCCGGGGTCAGACAGATATTGAATCGCCCTCCTCACCGTCCCATCACAAAAGCCCGGGGTCAGACACAGAGTGAATCTCCCTCCTCACCGTTCCATCACAAAAGCCCGGGGTCAGACACAGAGTGAATCTCCATCCAAACCGTCCCATCTCACAATGCCGTGGTCAGACACAGAGTGAATCTCCATCCAAACCGTCCCATCACAAACTCCCGGGGTCAGGCACAGAGTGAATCTCCATCCAGACCTTCCCATCACAAAAACCCGGGGTCAGACACAAAGTGAATGTCCATCCAAACCGTCCCATCATACTTTCCCTGGGTCAGACTCAGAGTGATTCTCCATCCACACCGTCCCATCACAAAAGCCCGGGTTCAGACACAGAGTGAATCTACATCCAAAACGCCCCTTAACACTTCCCCGCGGTCAGACACAGAGTGAATCTCCATCCACACAAACCCATCACAAAAGCCTGGGGTCAGACACTGAGTGAACCTCCATCCAAACCGTCCCATCACACAATGCCGTGGTCAGACACAGTGTGAATCTCCTTCCACATCATCCCATCACAAATTCCACTGGTCAGACATAGAGTGAATCTGCATCCACACCTTTCCATCACAAACTCCCGGGGTCAGACAAAGAGTAATTCTCCCTCCTCACCGTCCCATCACACACTCCCGGCGTCAGGCACAGAGTGAATCTGCATCCAATCCGTCCCATCACACGTTCCCGTGGTCAGACACAGAGTGAATCTCCCTCCTCTCCGACCCATCACACACTCCCGGGGTCAGACACAGAGTGAATTTCCAAACACACCGTCCCATCACACACTCCCGGGGTCAGACAGAGGGAATCTCCATCCACACCGGCCCATCACGAACTCACGGGGTCAGACACAGAGTGAATCTCCCTACTCACCGTCCCATCACAAAAGCCCGGGGTCAGACACAGAGTGAATCTCCCTCCACACCGTCCCATCACAAAAGCCCGGGGTCAGACACAGAGTGAATCTCCATCCAAACCGTCCCATCACACATTGCCGATGTCAGACACAGATTGAAACTCCCTCCACCCCGTCCAATCGCAAATTCCGTGGTCAGACCTAGAGTGAATCTGCATCCACACATTTCCATCAAAAACTCCCGGGGTCAGAAACAAAGTGATTCTTCCTCCACACCGTCCCATCACACACTCCCGGGGTCTGACACAGAGTGAATCTCCATCCACACCGTCCCATCACAAAAGTGCGGGGTCATACACAGAGTGAATCTCCATCCACACTGTCCCATCACAAAAGTGCGGGGTCAGACACAGAGTGAATCTCCATCCAAACGGTCCCATCACACTTTCACGGGGTCAGACACAGAGTGAATCTCCCTCCACACAATCCCATCACAAAGCCCGGGGTCAGACACTCAGTGAACCTGCATCCAAACCGTTCCATCACACATTGCCCAGGGTCAGACACAGAGTGAATCTCCTTCCACACCATCCCATCACAAATTCCAGGGGTCAGACATAGAGTGAAACTGCATCCACACCTTTCCATCACACATTGCCGTGGTCAGACACAGAGTGAATTTCCTTCCACACCATCCCATCACAAATTCCAGGGGTCAGACATAGAGTGAATCTGCATCCACACCTTTCCATCACAAACTCCCGGGGTCAGACAAAGAGTAAATCTCCCTCCTCACCGTCCCATCACACACTCCTGGCGTCAGGAACAGAGTGAATCTGCATCCAAACCGTCCCATCACACGTTCCCGGGGTCAGACACAGAGTGAATCTCCCTCCTCACCGTCCCAACACACACTCCCGGGGTCAGACACAGAGTGAATTTCCAATCACACCGTCCCATCACAATCTCCCGGGGTCAGACACAGTGTGAATCTCCCTCCACACCGTCCCATCACAATAGACCGGGGTCAGACACAAAGTGAATCTCCCTCCACACCGTCCCATCAGAAAAGCCCGGGGTCAGATAGAGATTGAATCTCCATCCAAACTGTCCCATCACACGTTCCCGGGGTCTGACACAGAGTGAATCTCCCTCTTCACCGTCCCATCACACACTCCATGGGTCAGACTCACTGTGAACCTCCATCCAAACCGTCCCATCACACGTTCCCGGGGTCAGACACAGAGTGAATCTCCCTCTTCACCGTCCCATCACAAAAGCCCAGGTCAGTCACAGAGTGAATCTCCATCCAAACTGTCCCATCACACATTCCCGGGGTAAGACACAGAGTGAATCTCCATCCACACCGTCCCATCTTAAACCCCTCGGGGTCAGACACTGAGTGAACCTCCATCCAAACCGTCTCATCACACATTGCCGGGGTCATACACAGAGTGAATCTCCATCCACACCGTCCCATCACACTTTCCCGGGGTAGAACACAGAGTGAATCTCCATCCACACCGTCCCATCACAAACTCCCGTGGTCAGGCACAGAGTGAATCTCCATCCAGACCTTCCCATCACAAAAACCCGGGGTCAGACACAAAGTGAATGTCCATCCAAACCGTCCCATCATACTTTCCCTGGGTCAGACTCAGAGTGATTCTCCATCCACACCGTCCCATCACAAAAGCCTGGGGTCAGACACTGAGTGAACCTCCATCCAAACCGTCCCATCACACAATGCCGTGGTCAGACACAGTGTGAATCTCCTTCCACATCATCCCATCACAAATTCCACTGGTCAGACAAAGAGTGAATCTGCATCCACACCTTTCCATCACAAACTCCCGGGGTCAGACAAAGAGTAAATCTCCCTCCTCACCGTCCAATCACACACTCCCGGCGTCAGGCACAGAGTGAATCTGCATCCAATCCGTCCCATCACACGTTCCCGTGGTCAGACACAGAGTGAATCTCCCTCCTCTCCGAACCATCACACACTCCCGGGGTCAGACACAGAGTGAATTTCCATCCACACCGGCCCATCACGAACTCACGGGATCAGACACAGAGTGAATCTCCCTACTCACCGTCCCATCACAAAAGCCCGGGGTCAGACACAGAGTGAATCTCCCTCCACACCGTCCCATCACAAAAGCCCGGGGTCAGACACAGAGTGAATCTCCATCCAAACCGTCCCATCACACATTGCCGATGTCAGACACAGATTGAAACTCCCTCCACCCCGTCCAATCGCAAATTCCGTGGTCAGACCTAGAGTGAATCTGCATCCACACATTTCCATCAAAAACTCCCGGGGTCAGAAACAAAGTGATTCTTCCTCCACACCGTCCCATCACACACTCCCGGGGTCTGACACAGAGTGAATCTCCATCCACACCGTCCCATCACAAAAGTGCGGGGTCATACACAGAGTGAATCTCCATCCACACTGTCCCATCACAAAAGTGCGGGGTCAGACACAGAGTGAATCTCCATCCAAACGGTCCCATCACACTTTCACGGGGTCAGACACAGAGTGAATCTCCCTCCGCACAATCCCATCACAAAGCCCGCGGTCAGACACTCAGTGAACCTGCATCCAAACCGTCCCATCACACATTGCCCAGGGTCAGACACAGAGTGAATCTCCTTCCACACCATCCCATCACAAATTCCAGGGGTCAGACATAGAGTGAAACTGCATCCACACCTTTCCATCACACATTGCCGTGGTCAGACACAGAGTGAATTTCCTTCCACACCATCCCATCACAAATTCCAGGGGTCAGACATAGAGTGAATCTGCATCCACACCTTTCCATCACAAACTCCCGGGGTCAGACAAAGAGTAAATCTCCCTCCTCACCGTCCCATCACACACTCCTGGCGTCAGGAACAGAGTGAATCTGCATCCAAACCGTCCCATCACACGTTCCCGGGGTCAGACACAGAGTGAATCTCCCTCCTCACCGTCCCAACACACACTCCCGGGGTCAGACACAGAGTGAATTTCCAATCACACCGTCCCATCACAATCTCCCGGGGTCAGACACAGTGTGAATCTCCCTCCACACCGTCCCATCACAATAGACCGGGGTCAGACACAAAGTGAATCTCCCTCCACACCGTCCCATCAGAAAAGCCCGGGGTCAGATAGAGATTGAATCTCCATCCAAACTGTCCCATCACACGTTCCCGGGGTCTGACACAGAGTGAATCTCCCTCTTCACCGTCCCATCACACACTCCATGGGTCAGACTCACTGTGAACCTCCATCCAAACCGTCCCATCACACGTTCCCGGGGTCAGACACAGAGTGAATCTCCCTCTTCACCGTCCCATCACAAAAGCCCAGGTCAGTCACAGAGTGAATCTCCATCCAAACTGTCCCATCACACATTCCCGGGGTAAGACACAGAGTGAATCTCCATCCACACCGTCCCATCTTAAACCCCTCGGGGTCAGACACTGAGTGAACCTCCATCCAAACCGTCTCATCACACATTGCCGGGGTCATACACAGAGTGAATCTCCATCCACACCGTCCCAACACACTTTCCCGGGGTAGAACACAGAGTGAATCTCCATCCACACCGTCCCATCACAAACTCCCGTGGTCAGGCACAGAGTGAATCTCCATCCAGACCTTCCCATCACAAAAACCCGGGGTCAGACACAAAGTGAATGTCCATCCAAACCGTCCCATCATACTTTCCCTGGGTCAGACTCAGAGTGATTCTCCATCCACACCGTCCCATCACAAAAGCCCGGGGTCAGACACAGAGTGAATCTACATCCAAAACGCCCCTTAACACTTCCCCGCGGTCAGACACAGAGTGAATCTCCATCCACACAAACCCATCACAAAAGCCTGGGGTCAGACACTGAGTGAACCTCCATCCACACCATCCCATCACAAATTCCAGGGGTCAGACATAGAGTGAAACTGCATCCACACCTTTCCATCACACATTGCCGTGGTCAGACACAGAGTGAATTTCCTTCCACACCATCCCATCACAAATTCCAGGGGTCAGACATAGAGTGAATCTGCATCCACACCTTTCCATCACAAACTCCCGGGGTCAGACAAAGAGTAAATCTCCCTCCTCACCGTCCCATCACACACTCCTGGCGTCAGGAACAGAGTGAATCTGCATCCAAACCGTCCCATCACACGTTCCCGGGGTCAGACACAGAGTGAATCTCCCTCCTCACCGTCCCAACACACACTCCCGGGGTCAGACACAGAGTGAATTTCCAATCACACCGTCCCATCACAATCTCCCGGGGTCAGACACAGTGTGAATCTCCCTCCACACCGTCCCATCACAATAGACCGGGGTCAGACACAAAGTGAATCTCCCTCCACACCGTCCCATCAGAAAAGCCCGGGGTCAGATAGAGATTGAATCTCCATCCAAACTGTCCCATCACACGTTCCCGGGGTCTGACACAGAGTGAATCTCCCTCTTCACCGTCCCATCACACACTCCATGGGTCAGACTCACTGTGAACCTCCATCCAAACCGTCCCATCACACGTTCCCGGGGTCAGACACAGAGTGAATCTCCCTCTTCACCGTCCCATCACAAAAGCCCAGGTCAGTCACAGAGTGAATCTCCATCCAAACTGTCCCATCACACATTCCCGGGGTAAGACACAGAGTGAATCTCCATCCACACCGTCCCATCTTAAACCCCTCGGGGTCAGACACTGAGTGAACCTCCATCCAAACCGTCTCATCACACATTGCCGGGGTCATACACAGAGTGAATCTCCATCCACACCGTCCCATCACACTTTCCCGGGGTCAGACACAGAGTGAATCTCCATCCACACCTTCCCATCACAAACTCCCGTGTTCAGGCACAGAGTGAATCTCCATCCAGACCTTCCCATCACAAAAACCCGGGGTCAGACACAAAGTGAATGTCCATCCAAACCGTCCCATCATACTTTCCCTGGGTCAGACTCAGAGTGATTCTCCATCCACACCGTCCCATCACAAAAGCCCGGGGTCAGACACAGAGTGAATCTACATCCAAAACGCCCCTTAACACTTCCCCGCGGTCAGACACAGAGTGAATCTCCATCCACACAAACCCATCACAAAAGCCTGGGGTCAGACACTGAGTGAACCTCCATCCAAACCGTCCCATCACACAATGCCGTGGTCAGACACAGTGTGAATCTCCTTCCACATCATCCCATCACAAATTCCACTGGTCAGACAAAGAGTGAATCTGCATCCACACCTTTCCATCACAAACTCCCGGGGTCAGACAAAGAGTAAATCTCCCTCCTCACCGTCCAATCACACACTCCCGGCGTCAGGCACAGAGTGAATCTGCATCCAATCCGTCCCATCACACGTTCCCGTGGTCAGACACAGAGTGAATCTCCCTCCTCTCCGAACCATCACACACTCCCGGGGTCAGACACAGAGTGAATTTCCATCCACACCGGCCCATCACGAACTCACGGGGTCAGACACAGAGTGAATCTCCCTAGTCACCGTCCCATCACAAAAGCCCGGGGTCAGACACAGAGTGAATCTCCCTCCACACCGTCCCATCACACACTCCTGGCGTCAGGAACAGAGTGAATCTGCATCCAAACCGTCCCATCACACGTTCCCGGGGTCAGACACAGAGTGAATCTCCCTCCTCACCGTCCCAACACACACTCCCGGGGTCAGACACAGAGTGAATTTCCAATCACACCGTCCCATCACAATCTCCCGGGGTCAGACACAGTGTGAATCTCCCTCCACACCGTCCCATCACAATAGACCGGGGTCAGACACAAAGTGAATCTCCCTCCACACCGTCCCATCAGAAAAGCCCGGGGTCAGATAGAGATTGAATCTCCATCCAAACTGTCCCATCACACGTTCCCGGGGTCTGACACAGAGTGAATCTCCCTCTTCACCGTCCCATCACACACTCCATGGGTCAGACTCACTGTGAACCTCCATCCAAACCGTCCCATCACACGTTCCCGGGGTCAGACACAGAGTGAATTTCCATCCACACCGGCCCATCACGAACTCACGGGGTCAGACACAGAGTGAATCTCCCTACTCACCGTCCCATCACAAAAGCCCGGGGTCAGACACAGAGTGAATCTCCCTCCACACCGTCCCATCACACACTCCTGGCGTCAGGAACAGAGTGAATCTGCATCCAAACCGTCCCATCACACGTTCCCGGGGTCAGACACAGAGTGAATCTCCCTCCTCACCGTCCCAACACACACTCCCGGGGTCAGACACAGAGTGAATTTCCAATCACACCGTCCCATCACAATCTCCCGGGGTCAGACACAGTGTGAATCTCCCTCCACACCGTCCCATCACAATAGACCGGGGTCAGACACAAAGTGAATCTCCCTCCACACCGTCCCATCAGAAAAGCCCGGGGTCAGATAGAGATTGAATCTCCATCCAAACTGTCCCATCACACGTTCCCGGGGTCTGACACAGAGTGAATCTCCCTCTTCACCGTCCCATCACACACTCCATGGGTCAGACTCACTGTGAACCTCCATCCAAACCGTCCCATCACACGTTCCCGGGGTCAGACACAGAGTGAATCTCCTTCTTCACCGTCCCATCACAAAAGCCCAGGTCAGTCACAGAGTGAATCTCCATCCAAACTGTCCCATCACACATTCCCGGGGTAAGACACAGAGTGAATCTCCATCCACACCGTCCCATCTTAAACCCCTCGGGGTCAGACACTGAGTGAACCTCCATCCAAACCGTCTCATCACACATTGCCGGGGTCATACACAGAGTGAATCTCCATCCACACCGTCCCATCACACTTTCCGGGGGTCAGACACAGAGTGAATCTCCATCCACACCGTCCCATCACAAACTCCCGGGGTCAGGCACAGAGTGAATCTCCATCCAGACCTTCCCATCACAAAAACCCGGGGTCAGACACAAAGTGAATGTCCATCCAAACCGTCCCATCATACTTTCCCTGGGTCAGACTCAGAGTGATTCTCCATCCACACCGTCCCATCACAAAAGCCCGGGGTCAGACACAGAGTGAATCTACATCCAAAACGCCCCTTAACACTTCCCCGCGGTCAGACACAGAGTGAATCTCCATCCACACAAACCCATCACAAAAGCCTGGGGTCAGACACTGAGTGAACCTCCATCCAAACCGTCCCATCACACAATGCCGTGGTCAGACACAGTGTGAATCTCCTTCCACATCATCCCTTCACAAATTCCACTGGTCAGACAAAGAGTGAATCTGCATCCACACCTTTCCATCACAAACTCCCGGGGTCAGACAAAGAGTAAATCTCCCTCTTCACCGTCCAATCACACACTCCCGGCGTCAGGCACAGAGTGAATCTGCATCCAATCCGTCCCATCACACGTTCCCGTGGTCAGACACAGAGTGAATCTCCCTCCTCTCCGACCCATCACACACTCCCGGGGTCAGACACAGAGTGAATTTCCATCCACACCGGCCCATCACGAACTCACGGGGTCAGACACAGAGTGAATCTCCCTACTCACCGTCCCATCACAAAAGCCCGGGGTCAGACACAGAGTGAATCTCCCTCCACACCGTCCCATCACAAAAGCCCGGGGACAGACACAGAGTGAATCTCCATCCAAACCGTCCCATCACACATTGCCGATGTCAGACACAGATTGAAACTCCCTCCACCCCGTCCAATCGCAAATTCCGTGTTCAGACCTAGAGTGAATCTGCATCCACACATTTCCATCAAAAACTCCCGGGGTCAGAAACAAAGTGATTCTTCCTCCACACCGTCCCATCACACGCTCCCGGGGTCTGACACAGAGTGAATCTCCATCCACACCGTCCCATCACAAAAGTGCGGGGTCATACACAGAGTGAATCTCCATCCACACTGTCCCATCACAAAAGTGCGGGTTCAGACACAGTGTGAATCTCCATCCAAACGGTCCCATCACACTTTCACGGGGTCAGACACAGAGTGAATCTCCCTCCACACAATCCCATCACAAAGCCCGGGGTCAGACACTCAGTGAACCTGCATCCAAACCGTGCCATCACACATTGCCCAGGGTCAGACACAGAGTGAATCTCCTTCCACACCATCCCATCACAAATTCCAGGGGTCAGACATAGAGTGAAACTGCATCCACACCTTTCCATCACAAACTCCCGGGGTCAGACAAAGAGTAAATCTCCCTCCTCACCGTCCCATCACACACTCCTGGCGTCAGGAACAGAGTGAATCTGCATCCAAACCGTCCCATCACACGTTCCCGGGGTCAGACACAGAGTGAATCTCCCTCCTCACCGTCCCAACACACACTCCCGGGGTCAGACACAGAGTGAATTTCCAATCACACCGTCCCATCACAATCTCCCGGGGTCAGACACAGTGTGAATCTCCCTCCACACCGTCCCATCACAATAGACCGGGGTCAGACACAAAGTGAATCTCCCTCCACACCGTCCCATCAGAAAAGCCCGGGGTCAGATAGAGATTGAATCTCCATCCAAACTGTCCCATCACACGTTCCCGGGGTCTGACACAGAGTGAATCTCCCTCTTCACCGTCCCATCACACACTCCATGGGTCAGACTCACTGTGAACCTCCATCCAAACCGTCCCATCACACGTTCCCGGGGTCAGACACAGAGTGAATCTCCCTCTTCACCGTCCCATCACAAAAGCCCAGGTCAGTCACAGAGTGAATCTCCTTCCACACCATCCCATCACAAATTCCAGGGGTGAGACATAGAGTGAATCTCAATCCACACCGTCCATCACAAACTCACGGGGTCAGACACAGAGTGAATCTCCCTCCACACAATCCCATCACAAAAGCCCGGGGTCAGACACTGAGTGAATCTCCTTCCACACCATCCCATCACAAATTCCAGGGGTCAGACATAGAGTGAATCTGCATCCACACCTTTCCATCACAAACTCCCGGGGTCAGACAAAGAGTAAATCTCCCTCCTCACCGTCCCATCACACACTCCTGGCGTCAGGAACAGAGTGAATCTGCATCCAAACCGTCCCATCACACGTTCCCGGGGTCAGACACAGAGTGAATCTCCCTCCTCACCGTCCCAACACACACTCCCGGGGTCAGACACAGAGTGAATTTCCAATCACACCGTCCCATCACAATCTCCCGGGGTCAGACACAGTGTGAATCTCCCTCCACACCGTCCCATCACAATAGACCGGGGTCAGACACAAAGTGAATCTCCCTCCACACCGTCCCATCAGAAAAGCCCGGGGTCAGATAGAGATTGAATCTCCATCCAAACTGTCCCATCACACGTTCCCGGGGTCTGACACAGAGTGAATCTCCTTCTTCACCGTCCCATCACACACTCCAGGGGTCAGACTCACTGTGAACCTCCATCCAAACCGTCCCATCACACGTTCCCGGGGTCAGACACAGAGTGAATCTCCCTCTTCACCGTCCCATCACAAAAGCCCAGGTCAGTCACAGAGTGAATCTCCATCCAAACTGTCCCATCACACATTCCCGGGGTAAGACACAGAGTGAATCTCCATCCACACCGTCCCATCTTAAACCCCTCGGGGTCAGACACTGAGTGAACCTCCATCCAAACCGTCTCATCACACATTGCCGGGGTCATACACAGAGTGAATCTCCATCCACACCGTCCCATCACACTTTCCCGGGGTCAGACACAGAGTGAATCTCCATCCACACCGTCCCATCACAAACTCCCGGGGTCAGGCACAGAGTGAATCTCCATCCAGACCTTCCCATCACAAAAACCCGGGGTGAGACACAAAGTGAATGTCCATCCAAACCGTCCCATCATACTTTCCCTGGGTCAGACTCAGGTGATTCTCCATCCACACCGTCCCATCACAAAAGCCCGGGGTCAGACACAGAGTGAATCTACATCCAAAACGCCCCTTAACACTTCCCCGCGGTCAGACACAGAGTGAATCTCCATCCACACAAACCCATCACAAAAGCCTGGGGTCAGACACTGAGTGAACCTCCATCCAAACCGTCCCATCACACAATGCCGTGGTCAGACACAGTGTGAATCTCCTTCCACATCATCCCATCACAAATTCCACTGGTCAGACAAAGAGTGAATCTGCATCCAAACCTTTCCATCACAAACTCCCGGGGTCAGACAAAGAGTAAATCTCCCTCCTCACCGTCCAATCACACACTCCCGGCGTCAGGCACAGAGTGAATCTGCATCCAATCCGTCCCATCACACGTTCCCGTGGTCAGACACAGAGTGAATCTCACTCCTCTCCGACCCATCACACACTCCCGGGGTCAGACACAGAGTGAATTTCCATCCACACCGGCCCATCACGAACTCACGGGGTCAGACACAGAGTGAATCTCCCTACTCACCGTCCCATCACAAAAGCCCGGGGTCAGACACAGAGTGAATCTCCCTCCACACCGTCCCATCACAAAAGCCCGGGGTCAGACACAGAGTGAATCTCCATCCAAACCGTCCCATCACACATTGCCGATGTCAGACACAGATTGAAACTCCCTCCACCCCGTCCAATCGCAAATTCCGTGGTCAGACCTAGAGTGAATCTGCATCCACACATTTCCATCAAAAACTCCCGGGGTCAGAAACAAAGTGATTCTTCCTCCACACCGTCCCATCACACACTCCCGGGGTCTGACACAGAGTGAATCTCCATCCACACCGTCCTATCACAAAAGTGCGGGGTCAGACACAGAGTGAATCTCCATCCACACTGTCCCATCACAAAAGTGCGGGGTCAGACACAGTGTGAATCTCCATCCAAACGGTCCCATCACACTTTCACGGGGTCAGACACAGAGTGAATCTCCCTCCACACAATCCCATCACAAAGCCCGGGGTCAGACACTCAGTGAACCTGCATCCAAACCGTCCCATCACACATTGCCCAGGTTCAGACACAGAGTGAATCTCCTTCCACACCATCCCATCACAAATTCCAGGGGTCAGACGTAGAGTGAAACTGCATCCACACCTTTCCATCACACATTGCCGTGGTCAGACACAGAGTGAATTTCCTTCCACACCATCCCATCACAAATTCCAGGGGTGAGACATAGAGTGAATCTCAATCCACACCGTCCATCCCAAACTCACGGGGTCAGACACAGAGTGAATCTCCCTCCACACAATCCCATCACAAAAGCCCGGGGTCAGACACTGAGTGAATCTCCTTCCACACCATCCCATCACAAATTCCAGGGGTCAGACATAGAGTGAATCTGCATCCACACCTTTCCATCACAAACTCCCGGGGTCAGACAAAGATTAAATCTCCCTCCTCACCGTCCCATCACACACTCCTGGCGTCAGGAACAGAGTGAATCTGCATCCAAACCGTCCCATCACACGTTCCCGGGGTCAGACACAGAGTGAATCTCCCTCCTCACCGTCCCAACACACACTCCCGGGGTCAGACACAGAGTGAATTTCCAATCACACCGTCCCATCACAATCTCCCGGGGTCAGGCACAGAGTGAATCTCCATCCAGACCTTCCCATCACAAAAACCCGGGGTGAGACACAAAGTGAATGTCCATCCAAACCGTCCCATCATACTTTCCCTGGGTCAGACTCAGGTGGTTCTCCATCCACACCGTCCCATCACAAAAGCCCGGGGTCAGACACAGAGTGAATCTCCCTCCACACCGTCCCATCACAAAAGCCCGGGGTCAGACACAGAGTGAATCTCCATCCACACAAACCCATCACAAAAGCCTGGGGTCAGACACTGAGTGAACCTCCATCCAAACCGTCCCATCACACAATGCCGTGGTCAGACACAGTGTGAATCTCCTTCCACATCATCCCATCACAAATTCCACTGGTCAGACAAAGAGTGAATCTGCATCCAAACCTTTCCATCACAAACTCCCGGGGTCAGACAAAGAGTAAATCTCCCTCCTCACCGTCCAATCACACACTCCCGGCGTCAGGCACAGAGTGAATCTGCATCCAATCCGTCCCATCACACGTTCCCGTGGTCAGACACAGAGTGAATCTCACTCCTCTCCGACCCATCACACACTCCCGGGGTCAGACACAGAGTGAATTTCCATCCACACCGGCCCATCACGAACTCACGGGGTCAGACACAGAGTGAATCTCCCTACTCACCGTCCCATCACAAAAGCCCGGGGTCAGACACAGAGTGAATCTCCCTCCACACCGTCCCATCACAAAAGCCCGGGGTCAGACACAGAGTGAATCTCCATCCAAACCGTCCCATCACACATTGCCGATGTCAGACACAGATTGAAACTCCCTCCACCCCGTCCAATCGCAAATTCCGTGGTCAGACCTAGAGTGAATCTGCATCCACACATTTCCATCAAAAACTCCCGGGGTCAGAAACAAAGTGATTCTTCCTCCACACCGTCCCATCACACACTCCCGGGGTCTGACACAGAGTGAATCTCCATCCACACCGTCCTATCACAAAAGTGCGGGGTCAGACACAGAGTGAATCTCCATCCACACTGTCCCATCACAAAAGTGCGGGGTCAGACACAGTGTGAATCTCCATCCAAACGGTCCCATCACACTTTCACGGGGTCAGACACAGAGTGAATCTCCCTCCACACAATCCCATCACAAAGCCCGGGGTCAGACACTCAGTGAACCTGCATCCAAACCGTCCCATCACACATTGCCCAGGTTCAGACACAGAGTGAATCTCCTTCCACACCATCCCATCACAAATTCCAGGGGTCAGACATAGAGTGAAACTGCATCCACACCTTTCCATCACACATTGCCGTGGTCAGACACAGAGTGAATTTCCTTCCACACCATCCCATCACAAATTCCAGGGGTGAGACATAGAGTGAATCTCAATCCACACCGTCCATCCCAAACTCACGGGGTCAGACACAGAGTGAATCTCCCTCCACACAATCCCATCACAAAAGCCCGGGGTCAGACACTGAGTGAATCTCCTTCCACACCATCCCATCACAAATTCCAGGGGTCAGACATAGAGTGAATCTGCATCCACACCTTTCCATCACAAACTCCCGGGGTCAGACAAAGATTAAATCTCCCTCCTCACCGTCCCATCACACACTCCTGGCGTCAGGAACAGAGTGAATCTGCATCCAAACCGTCCCATCACACGTTCCCGGGGTCAGACACAGAGTGAATCTCCCTCCTCACCGTCCCAACACACACTCCCGGGGTCAGACACAGAGTGAATTTCCAATCACACCGTCCCATCACAATCTCCCGGGGTCAGACACAGTGTGAATCTCCCTCCACACCGTCCCATCACAATAGACCGGGGTCAGACACAAAGTGAATCTCCCTCCACACCGTCCAATCAGAAAAGCCCGGGGTCAGATAGAGATTGAATCTCCATCCAAACTGTCCCATCACACGTTCCCGGGGTCTGACACAGAGTTAATCTCCCTCTTCACCGTCCCATCACACACTCCAGGGGTCAGACTCACTGTGAACCTCCATCCAAACCGTCCCATCACACGTTCCCGGGGTCAGACACAGAGTGAATCTCCCTCTTCACCGTCCCATCACAAATGCCCAGGTCAGTCACAGAGTGAATCTCCATCCAAACTGTCCCATCACACATTCCCGGGGTAAGACACAGAGTGAATCTCCATCCACACCGTCCCATCTGAAACCCCTCGGGGTCAGACACTGAGTGAACCTCCATCCAAACCGTCTCATCACACATTGCCGGGGTCATACACAGAGTGAATCTCCTTCCACACCATCCTATCACAAATTCCAGGGGTCAGACACAGAGTGAATCTGCCTCCTCACCGTCCCATCACAAAAGCCCGTGGTCAGACACAGAGTGAATCTCCTTCCACACCATCCCATCACAAATTCCAGGGGTCAGACATAGAGTGAATCTGCATCCACACCTTTCCATCACAAACTCCCGGGGTCAGACAAAGAGTAAATCTCCCTCCTCACCGTCCCATCACACACTCTCGGCGTCAGGAACAGAGTGAATCTGCATCCAAACCGACCCATCACACGTTCCCGGGGTCAGACACAGAGTGAATCTCCCTCCTCACCGTCCCAACACACACTCCCGGGGTCAGACACAGAGTGAATTTCCAATCACACCGTCCCATCACAAACTCACGGGGTCAGACACAGTGTGAATCTCCCTGCACAACGTCCAATCACAATAGACCGGGGTCAGACAAAAAGTGAATCTCCATACACACCGGCCCATCAGAAAAGCCCGGTGTCAGATAGAGATTGAATCTCCATCCAAACCGTCCCATCACACGTTCCCGGGGTCTGACAGAGAGTAAATCTCCCTCTTCACCGTCCCATCACACACTCCTGTGGTCAGACTCGGAGTGAACCTCCATCCAAACCGTCTCATCACACGTTCCCGTGGTCAGACACAGAGTGAATCTCCATCCACACCGTCCCATCTTAAACCCCTCGGGGTCAGACACTGAGTGAACCTCCATCCAAACCGTCTCATCACACATTGCCGGGGTGAGACACAGAGTGATTCTCCTTCCACACCATCCTATCACAAATTCCGTGGTCAGACATAGAGTGAAACTGCAACCACACATTTCCATCACAGACTCCCAGGGTCAGACACAGAGTGAAACTCCATCCAAACCGTCCCATCACACATTGCCGATGTCAGACACAGATGGAAACTCCCTCCACACCGTCCATTCACAAATTCCGTGGTCAGACATAGAGTGAAACTGCAACCACACATTTCCATCACAAACTCCCGGGGTCAGAAACAGAGTTAATCTCCCTCCACACCGTCCCATCACACACTCCCGGGGTCTGACACAGAGTATATCTCCATCCACACCGTCCCATCACACTTTCCAGGGGTCAGACACAGAGTGAATCTCCCTCCTCACCGTTCCATCACAAAAGCCCGGGGTCAGACACAGAGTGAATCTCCATCCAAACCGTCCCATCACACATTGCCGATGTCAGACACAGATTGAAACTCCCTCCACACCGTCCATTCACAAATTCCGTGGTCAGACATAGAGTGAATCTGCAAACACACATTTCCATCACAAACTCCCGGGGTCAGAAACAGAGTGAATCTCCCTCCACACCGTCCCATCACACTCTCCCGGGGTCTGACACAGAGTGAATCTCCATCCACACCGTCCCATCACACATTCCCGGGGTCAGACACAGAGTGAATCTACATCCAAAACGCCCCTTAACACTTCCCCGCGGTCAGACACAGAGTGAATCCCCATCCAAACCGTCCCATCACAATCTCCCGGGGTCAGACACAGAGTGAATCTCCCTCCACACAAACCCATCACAAAAGCCTGGGGTCAGACACTGAGTGAACCTCCATCTAAACCGTCCCATCACACAATGCCGTGGTCAGACACAGAGTAAATCTCCTTCCACATCATCCCATCACAAATTCCAGTGGTCAGACATAGAGTGAATCTGCATCCGCACCTTTCCATCACACACTTCCGGCGACAGGCACAGAGTGAATCTGCATCCAATCCGTCCCATCACACGTTCCCGTGGTCAGACACAGAGTGAATCTCCCTCCTCACCGACCCATCACACACTCCCGGGGTCGGACACAGAGGGAATCTCCATCCACACCGGCCCATCACGAACTCACGGGGTCAGACACAGAGTGAATCTCCCTACTCACCGTCCCATCACAAAAGCCCGGGGTCAGACACAGAGTGAATCTCCCTCCACACCGTCCCATCACAAAAGCCCGGGGTCAGACAGATATTGAATCTCCCTCCTCACCGTCCCATCACAAAAGCCCGGTGTCAGACACAGAGTGAATCTGCATCCAAACCGTCCCATCACACATTCCCTGGGTCAGACACAGAGTGAATCTCCCTCATCACCGTCCCATCACACAGTGGCGGGGTCAGACACAAGGTGAATCTCCATTAACACCGGCCCATCACAAAAACCCTGGGTCAGACACAAAGTGAATCTCCATACACACCGGCCCATCACAAACTCAAGGGGTCAGACACAATGTGAATCTCCCTCCACACCGTCCCATCACAAAAGCCCGGGGTCAGTCAGATATTTCATCTCCCTCCTCACCGTCCCATCACAAAAGCCCGGGGTCAGACACAGAGTGAATCTCCCTCCTCACCGTTCCATCACAAAAGCCCGGGGTCAGACACAGAGTGAATCTCCATCCAAACCGTCCCATCACACATTGCCGATGTCAGACACAGATTGAAACTCCCTCCACACCGACCATTCACAAATTCCGTGGTCAGACATAGAGTGAATCTGCAACCACACATTTCCATCACAAACTCCCGGGGTCAGAAACAGAGTGAATCTCCCTCCACACCGTCCCATCACACTCTCCCGGGGTCTGACACAGAGTGAATCTCCATCCACACCGTCCCATCACACTTTCCCGGGGTCAGACACAGAGTGAATCTCCATCCACACCGTCCCATCACAAACTCCCGGGGTCAGACACAGAGTGAATCTCCATCCAGACATTCCCATCACAAAAACCCGGGGTCAGACACAAAGTGAATGTTCATCCAAACCGTCCCATCATACTTTCCCTGGGTCAGACTCAGAGTGATTCTCCATCCACACCGTCCCATCACAAAAGCCCGGGGTCAGACACAGAGTGAATCTACATCCAAAACGCCCCTTAACACTTCCCCGCGGTCAGACACAGAGTGAATCCCCATCCAAACCGTCCCATCACAATCTCCCGGGGTCAGACACAGAGTGAATCTCCATCCACACAAACCCATCACAAAAGCCTGGGGTCAGACACTGAGTGAACCTCCATCCAAACCGTCCCATCACACAATGCCGTGGTCAGACAGACAGTGAATCTCCTTCCACATCATCACATCACAAATTCCACTGGTCAGACATAGAGTGAATCTGCATCCACACCTTTCCATCACAAACTCCCGGGGTCAGACAAAGAGTAAATCTCCCTCCTCACCGTCCCATCACACACTCCCGGCGTCAGGCACAGAGTGAATCTGCATCCAATCCGTCCCATCACACGTTCCCGTGGTCAGACACAGAGTGAATCTCCCACCTCACCGACCCATCACACACTCCCGGGGTCAGACACAGAGTGAATTTCCAAACACACCGTCCCATAACACACTCCCGGGGTCAGACACAGAGGGAATCTCCATCCACACCGGCCCATCACGAACTCACGGGGTCATACACAGAGTGAATCTCCCTACTCACCGTCCCATCACAAAAGCCCGGGGTCAGACACAGAGTGAATCTCCCTCCACACCGTCCCATCACAAAAGCCCGGGGTCAGACAGATATTGAATCTCCCTCCTCACCGTCCCTTCACAAAACCTGGGGTCAGACACAGAGTGAATCTCCATCCTCACCGTCCCATCACAAAAGCCCGGGGTCAGACACAGAGTGAATCTCCATCCAAACCGTCCCATCACACATTGCCGATGTCAGACACAGATTGAAACTCCCTCCACCCCGTCCAATCGCAAATTCCGTGTTCAGACCTAGAGTGAATCTGCATCCACACATTTCCATCAAAAACTCCCGGGTTCAGAAAGAAAGTGATTCTTCCTCCACACCGTCCCATCACACACTCCCGGGGTCTGACACAGAGTGAATCTCCATCCACACCGTCCCATCACAAAAGTGCGGGGTCAGACACAGAGTGAATCTCCATCCACACTGTCCCATCACAAAAGTGCGGGGTCAGACACAGAGTGAATCTCCATCCAAACGGTCCCATCACACTTTCACGGGGTCAGACACAGAGTGAATCTCCTTCCACACCATCCCATCACAAATTCCAGGGGTCAGACATAGAGTGAATCTGCATCCACACCTTTCCATCACAAACTCCCGGGGTCAGACAAAGAGTAAATCCCCCTCCTCACCGTCCCATCACACACTCCTGGCGTCAGGAACAGAGTGAATCTGCATTCAAACCGTCCCATCACACGTTCCCGGGGTCAGACACAGAGTGAATCTCCCTCCTCACCGTCCCAACACACACTCCCGGGGTCAGACACAGAGTGAATTTCCAATCACACCGTCCCATCACAATCTCCCGGGGTCAGACACAGTGTGAATCTCCCTCCACACCGTCCCATCACAATAGACCGGGGTCAGACACAAAGTGAATCTCCCTCCACACCGTCCCATCAGAAAAGCCCGGGGTCAGATAGAGATTGAATCTCCATCCAAACTGTCCCATCACACGTTCCCGGGGTCTGACACAGAGTGAATCTCCCTCTTCACCGTCCCATCACACACTCCTGGGGTCAGACTCACTGTGAACCTCCATCCAAACCGTCCCATCACACATTCCCGGGGTAAGACACAGAGTGAATCTCCATCCACACCGTCCCATCTTAAACCCCTCGGGGTCAGACACTGAGTGAATCTGCCTCCTCACCGTCCCATCACAAAAGCCCGTGGTCAGACACAGTGTGAATATCCCTCCTCACCGTCCCATCACATAAGCCCGGGGTCAGACACAGAGTGAATCTCCATCCATACCGTCCCATCGCACATTGCCGATGTCAGACAGATTGAAACTCCCTCCACACCATCCCATCACAAATTCCAGGGGTGAGACATAGAGTGAATCTCCATCCACACCGTCCATCACAAACTCCCGGGGTCAGACACAGAGTGAATCTCCCTCCACACAATCCCATCACAAAAGCCCGGGGTCAGACACTGAGTGAATCTCCCTCCTCACCGTCCCATCACACACTCCCAGCGTCAGGAACAGAGTGAATCTGCATCCAAACCGTCCCATCACACGTTCCCGGGGTCAGACACAGAGTGAATCTCCCTCCTCACCGTCCCAACACACACTCCCGGGGTCAGACACAGAGTGAATTTCCAATCACACCGTCCCATCACAAACTCACGGGGTCAGACACAGTGTGAATCTCCCTGCACAACGTCCAATCACAATAGACCGGGGTCAGACACAAAGTGAATCTCCATACACACCGGCCCATCAGAAAAGCCCGGTGTCAGATAGAGATTGAATCTCCCTCTTCACCGTCCCATCACACACTCCTGTGGTCAGACTCGGAGTGAACCTCCATCCAAACCGTCTCATCACACGTTCCCGTGGTCAGACACAGAGTGAATCTCCATCCACACCGTCCCATCTTAAACCCCTCGGGGTCAGACACTGAGTGAACCTCCATCCAAACCGTCTCATCACACATTGCCGGGGTCAGACACAGAGTGATTCTCCTTCCACACCATCCTATCACAAATTCCAGGGGTCAGACATAGAGTGAATATGCATCCACACCTTTCGATCACATACTCCCGGGGTCAGACAAAGAGTAAAGCTCCCTTCTCATCGTCCAATCACAGACTCCCAGGGTCAGACACAGAGTGAAACTCCATCCAAACCGTCCCATCACACATTGCCGATGTCAGACACAGATGGAAACTCCCTCCACACCGTCCATTCACAAATTCCGTGGTCAGACATAGAGTGAAACTGCAACCACACATTTCCATCACAAACTCCCGGTGTCAGAAACAGAGTGAATCTCCCTCCACACCGTCCCATCACACACTCCCGGGGTCTGACACAGAGTATATCTCCATCCACACCGTCCCATCACACTTTCCAGGGGTCAGACACAGAGTTAATCTCCATCCACACCGTCCCATCACAAACTCCCGGGGTCAGACACAGAGTGAATCTCCATCCACACCGTACCATCACAAAAACCCGGGGTCAGACACAAAGTGAATGTCCATCCAAACCGTCCCATCATACTTTCCCTGGGTCAGACTCAGAGTGAATCTCCATCCACACCGTCCCATCACAAAAGCCCGGGGTCAGACACAGAGTGAATCTCCATCCAAAACGTCCCATAACACTTCCAAGCGGTCAGACACAGAGTGAATCCCCATCCACACCGTCCCATCACAAAAGCCCGGGGTCAGACACAGAGTGAATCTCCATCCAAAACGTCCCATAACACTTCCCCGCGGTCAGACACAGAGTGAATCCCCATCCAAACCGTCCCATCGCAATCTCCCGGGGTCAGACAAAGAGTGAATCTCCCACCACACAAACCCAGCACAAAAGCCTGGGGTCAGACACTGAGTGAACCTCCATCCAAACCGTCCCATCACACAATACCGTGGTCAGACACAGAGTGAATCTGCATCCAATCCGTCCCATCACACGTTCCCGGGGTCTGACACAGAGTGAATCCCCCTCTTCACCGTCCCATCACACACTCCTGTGGTCAGACTCGGAGTGAACCTCCATCCAAACCGTCTCATCTTAAACCCCTCGGGGTCAGACACTGAGTGAACCTCCATCCAAACCGTCTCATCACACATTGCCGGGGTCAGACACAGAGTGATTCTCCTTCCACACCATCCTATCACAAATTCCAGGGGTCAGACATAGAGTGAATATGCATCCACACCTTTCCGTCACATACTCCCGGGGTCAGACAAAGAGTAAAGCACCCTTCTCATCGTCCAATCACAGACTCCCAGGGTCAGACACAGAGTGAATCTCCATCCAAACCGTCCCATCACACATTGCCGATGTCAGACACAGATGGAAACTCCCTCCACACCGTCCATACACAAATTCCGTGGTCAGACATAGAGTGAAACTGCAACCACACATTTCCATCACAAACTCCCAGGGGTCAGAACAGAGTGAATCTCCCTCCACACCGTCCCATCACACACTCCCGGGGTCTGACACAGAGTGAATCTCCATCCACACCGTCCCATCACACACTCCCGGGGTCTGACACAGAGTGAATCTCCATCCACACCGTCCCATCACAAAAGTGCGAGGTCAGACACAGAGTGAATCTCCATCCACACTGTCCCATCACAAAAGTGCGGGGTCAGACACAGAGTGAATCTCCATCCAAACGGTCCCATCACACTTTCACGGGATCAGACACAGAGTGAATCTCCCACCACACAATCCCATCACAAAACCCCGGGGTCAGACACTCAGTGAACCTGCATCCAAACCGTCCCATCACACATTGCCCGGGGTCAGACACAGAGGGAATCTCCTTCCACACCATCCCATCACAAATTCCAGGGGTCAGACATAGAGTGAAACTGCATCCACACCTTTCCATCACACATTGCCGTGGTCAGACACAGAGTGAATTTCCTTCCACACCATCCCATCACAAATTCCAGGGGTGAGACATAGAGTGAATCTCCATCCACACCGGCCCATCACGAACTCACGGGGTCAGACACAGAGTGAATCTCCCTACTCACCGTCCCATCACAAAAGCCCGGGGTCAGACACAGAGTGAATCTCCCTCCACACCGTCCCATCACAAAAGCCCGGTGTCAGACAGATATTGAATCTCCCTCCTCACAGTCCCATCACAAAAGCCCGGGGTCAGACACAGAGTGAATCTCCATCCTCACCGTCCCATCACAAAAGCCCGGGGTCAGACACAGATTGAATCTCCATCCAAACCGTCCCATCACACATTGCCGATGTCAGACACAGATTGAAACTCCCTCCACCCCGTCCAATCGCAAATTCCGTGGTCAGACATAGAGTGAATCTGCAAACACACATTTCCATCACAAACTCCCGGGGTCAGAAACAGAGTGAATCTCCCTCCACACCGTCCCATCACACTCTCCCGGGGTCTGACACAGAGTGAATCTCCATCCACACCGTCCCATCACACATTCCCGGGGTCAGACACAGAGTGAATCTACATCCAAAACGCCCCTTAACACTTCCCCGCGGTCAGACACAGAGTGAATCCCCATCCAAACCGTCCCATCACAATCTCCCGGGGTCAGACACAGAGTGAATCTCCCTCCACACAAACCCATCACAAAAGCCTGGGGTCAGACACTGAGTGAACCTCCATCTAAACCGTCCCATCACACAATGCCGTGGTCAGACACAGAGTAAATCTCCTTCCACATCATCCCATCACAAATTCCAGTGGTCAGACATAGAGTGAATCTGCATCCGCACCTTTCCATCACACACTTCCGGCGACAGGCACAGAGTGAATCTGCATCCAATCCGTCCCATCACACGTTCCCGTGGTCAGACACAGAGTGAATCTCCCTCCTCACCGACCCATCACACACTCCCGGGGTCGGACACAGAGGGAATCTCCATCCACACCGGCCCATCACGAACTCACTGGGTCAGACACAGAGTGAATCTCCCTACTCACCGTCCCATCACAAAAGCCCGGGGTCAGACACAGAGTGAATCTCCCTCCACACCGTCCCATCACAAAAGCCCGGGGTCAGACAGATATTGAATCTCCCTCCTCACCGTCCCATCACAAAAGCCCGGTGTCAGACACAGAGTGAATCTGCATCCAAACCGTCCCATCACACATTCCCTGGGTCAGACACAGAGTGAATCTCCCTCATCACCGTCCCATCACACAGTGGCGGGGTCAGACACAAGGTGAATCTCCATTAACACCGGCCCATCACAAAAACCCTGGGTCAGACACAAAGTGAATCTCCATACACACAGGCCCATCACAAACTCAAGGGGTCAGACACAATGTGAATCTCCCTCCACACCGTCCCATCACAAAAGCCCGGGGTCAGACAGATATTTCATCTCCCTCCTTACCGTCCCATCACAAAAGCCCGGGGTCAGACACAGAGTGAATCTCCCTCCTCACCGTTCCATCACAAAAGCCCGGGGTCAGACACAGAGTGAATCTCCATCCAAACCGTCCCATCACACATTGCCGATGTCAGACACAGATTGAAACTCCCTCCACACCGACCATTCACAAATTCCGTGGTCAGACATAGAGTGAATCTGCAACCACACATTTCCATCACAAACTCCCGGGGTCAGAAACAGAGTGAATCTCCCTCCACACCGTCCCATCACACTCTCCCGGGGTCTGACACAGAGTGAATCTCCATCCACACCGTCCCATCACACTTTCCCGGGGTCAGACACAGAGTGAATCTCCATCCACACCGTCCCATCACAAACTCCCGGGGTCAGACACAGAGTGAATCTCCATCCAGACCTTCCCATCACAAAAACCCGGGGTCAGACACAAAGTGAATGTTCATCCAAACCGTCCCATCATACTTTCCCTGGGTCAGACTCAGAGTGATTCTCCATCCACACCGTCCCATCACAAAAGCCCGGGGTCAGACACAGAGTGAATCTACATCCAAAACGCCCCTTAACACTTCCCCGCGGTCAGACACAGAGTGAATCCCCATCCAAACCGTCCCATCACAATCTCCCGGGGTCAGACACAGAGTGAATCTCCATCCACACAAACCCATCACAAAAGCCTGGGGTCAGACACTGAGTGAACCTCCATCCAAACCGTCCCATCACACAATGCCGTGGTCAGACACACAGTGAATCTCCTTCCACATCATCCCATCACAAATTCCACTGGTCAGACATAGAGTGAATCTGCATCCACACCTTTCCATCACAAACTCCCGGGGTCAGACAAAGAGTAAATCTCCCTCCTCACCGTCCCATCACACACTCCCGGCGTCAGGCACAGAGTGAATTTGCATCCAATCCGTCCCATCACACGTTCCCGTGGTCAGACACAGAGTGAATCTCCCTCCTCACCGACCCATCACACACTCCCGGGGTCAGACACAGAGTGAATTTCCAAACACACCGTCCCATAACACACTCCCGGGGTCAGACACAGAGGGAATCTCCATCCACACCGGCCCATCACGAACTCACGGGGTCAGACACAGAGTGAATCTCCCTACTCACCGTCCCATCACAAAAGCCCGGGGTCAGACACAGAGTGAATCTCCCTCCACACCGTCCCATCACAAAAGCCCGGGGTCAGACAGATATTGAATCTCCCTCCTCACCGTCCCATCACAAAAGCCTGGGGTCAGACACAGAGTGAATCTCCATCCAAACCGTCCCATCACACATTGCCGATGTCAGACACAGATTGAAACTCCCTGCACCCCGTCCAATCGCAAATTCCGTGTTCAGACCTAGAGTGAATCTGCATCCACACATTTCCATCAAAAACTCCCGGGGTCAGAAACAAAGTGATTCTTCCTCCACACCGTCCCATCACACACTCCCGGGGTCTGACACAGAGTGAATCTCCATCCACACCGTCCCATCACAAATGTGCGGGGTCAGACACAGAGTGAATCTCCATCCACACTGTCCCATCACGAAAGTGCGGGGTCAGACACAGAGTGAATCTCCATCCAAACGGTCCCATCACACTTTCACGGGGTCAGACACAGAGTGAATCTCCTTCCACACCATCCCATCACAAATTCCAGGGGTCAGACATAGAGTGAATCTGCATCCACACCTTTCCATCACAAACTCCCGGGGTCAGACAAAGAGTAAATCTCCCTCCTCACCGTCCCATCACACACTCCTGGCGTCAGGAACAGAGTGAATCTGCATCAAAACCGTCCCATCACACGTTCCCGGGGTCAGACACAGAGTGAATCTCCCTCCTCACCGTCCCAACACACACTCCCGGGGTCAGACACAGAGTGAATTTCCAATCACACCGTCCCATCACAATCTCCCGGGGTCAGACACAGTGTGAATCTCCCTCCACACCGTCCCATCACAATAGACCGGGGTCAGACACAAAGTGAATCTCCCTCCACACCGTCCCATCAGAAAAGCCCGGGGTCAGATAGAGATTGAATCTCCATCCAAACTGTCCCATCACACGTTCCCGGGGTCTGACACAGAGTGAATCTCCCTCTTCACCGTCCCATCACACACTCCTGGGGTCAGACTCACTGTGAACCTCCATCCAAACCGTCCCATCACACATTCCCGGGGTAAGACACAGAGTGAATCTCCATCCACACCGTCCCATCTTAAACCCCTCGGGGTCAGACACTGAGTGAACCTCCATCCAAACCGTCTCATCACACATTGCCGGGGTCAGACACAGAGTGAATCTCCTTCCACACCATCCTATCACAAATTCCAGGGGTCAGACACAGAGTGAATCTGCCTCCTCACCGTCCCATCACAAAAGCCCGTGGTCAGACACAGTGTGAATCTCCCTCCTCACCGTCCCATCACATAAGCCCGGGGTCAGACACAGAGTGAATCTCCATCCAAACCGTCCCATCGCACATTGCCGATGTCAGACACAGATTGAAACTCCCTCCGCACCATCCCATCACAAATTCCAGGGGTGAGACATAGAGTGAATCTCCATCCACACCGTCCATCACAAACTCCCGGGGTCAGACACAGAGTGAATCTCCCTCCACACAATCCCATCACAAAAGCCCGGGGTCAGACACTGAGTGAATCTCCCTCCTCACCGTCCCATCACACACTCCCAGCGTCAGGAACAGAGTGAATCTGCATCCAAGCCGTCCCATCACACGTTCCCGGGGTCAGACACAGAGTGAATCTCCCTCCTCACCGTCCCAACACACACTCCCGGGGTCAGACACAGAGTGAATTTCCAATCACACCGTCCCATCACAAACTCACGGGGTCAGACACAGTGTGAATCTCCCTGCACAACGTCCAATCACAATAGACCGGGGTCAGACACAAAGTGAATCTCCATACACACCGGCCCATCAGAAAAGCCCGGTGTCAGATAGAGATTGAATCTCCCTCTTCACCGTCCCATCACACACTCCTGTGGTCAGACTCGGAGTGAACCTCCATCCAAACCGTCTCATCACACGTTCCCCTGGTCAGACACAGAGTGAATCTCCATCCACACCGTCCCATCTTAAACCCCTCGGGGTCAGACACTGAGTGAACCTCCATCCAAACCGTCTCATCACACATTGCCGGGGTCAGACACAGAGTGATTCTCCTTCCACACCATCCTATCACAAATTCCAGGGGTCAGACATAGAGTGAATATGCATCCACACCTTTCGATCACATACTCCCGGGGTCAGACAAAGAGTAAAGCTCCCTTCTCATCGTCCAATCACAGACTCCCAGGGTCAGACACAGAGTGAAACTCCATCCAAACCGTCCCATCACACATTGCCGATGTCAGACACTGATGGAAACTCCCTCCACACCGTCCATTCACAAATTCCGTGGTCAGACATAGAGTGAAACTGCAACCACACATTTCCATCACAAATTCCCGGTGTCAGAAACAGAGTGAATCTCCCTCCACACCGTCCCATCACACACTCCCGGGGTCTGACACAGAGTATATCTCCATCCACACCGTCCCATCACACTTTCCAGGGGTCAGACACAGAGTGAATCTCCATCCACACCGTCCCATCACAAACTCCCGGGGTCAGACACAGAGTGAATCTCCATCCACACCGGACCATCACAAAAACCCGGGGTCAGACAGAAGGTGAATCTCCATACACACCGGCCCATCATAATTTCCCGGGGTCAGACACAGAGTGAATCTCCATCCAGACCTTCCCATCACAAAAACCCGGGGTCAGACACAAAGTGAATGTCCATCCAAACCGTCCCATCATACTTTCCCTGGGTCAGACTCAGAGTGAATCTCCATCCACACCGTCCCATCACAAAAGCCCGGGGTCAGACACAGAGTGAATCTCCATCCAAAACGTCCCATAACACTTCCCCGCGGTCAGACACAGAGTGAATCCCCATCCAAACCGTCCCATCACAATCTCCCGGGGTCAGACAAAGAGTGAATCTCCCTCCACACAAACCCAGCACAAAAGCCTGGGGTCAGACACTGAGTGAACCTCCATCCAAACCGTCCCATCACACGTTCCCGGGGTCTGACACAGAGTGAATCTCCCTCTTCACCGTCCCATCACACACTCCTGTGGTCAGTCTCGGAGTGAACCTCCATCCAAACCGTCTCATCACATGTTCCCGTGGTCAGACACAGAGTGAATCTGCATCCAATCCGTCCCATCACACGTTCCCGGGGTCTGACACAGAGTGAATCTCCCTCTTCACCGTCCCATCACACACTCCTGTGGTCAGTCTCGGAGTGAACCTCCATCCAAACCGTCTCATCACATGTTCCCGTGGTCAGACACAGAGTGAATCTCCATCCACACCGTCCCATCTTAAACCCCTCGGGGTCAGACACTGAGTGAACCTCCATCCAAACCGTCTCATCACACATTGCCGGGGTCAGACACAGAGTGATTCTCCTTCCACACCATCCTATCACAAATTCCAGGGGTCAGACATAGAGTGAATATGCATCCACACCTTTCCGTCACATACTCCCGGGGTCAGACAAAGAGTAAAGCACCCTTCTCATCGTCCAATCACAGACTCCCAGGGTCAGACACAGAGTGAATCTCCATCCAAACCGTCCCATCACACATTGCCGATGTCAGACACAGATGGAAACTCCCTCCACACCGTCCATACACAAATTCCGTGGTCAGACATAGAGTGAAACTGCAACCACACATTTCCATCACAAACTCCCGGGGTCAGAACAGAGTGAATCTCCCTCCACACCGTCCCATCACACACTCCCGGGGTCTGACACAGAGTGAATCTCCATCCACACCGTCCCATCACACACTCCCGGGGTCTGACACAGAGTGAATCTCCATCCACACCGTCCCATCACAAAAGTGCGGGGTCAGACACAGAGTGAATCTCCATCCACACTGTCCCATCACAAAAGTGCGGGGTCAGACACAGAGTGAATCTCCATCCAAACGGTCCCATCACACTTTCACGGGATCAGACACAGAGTGAATCTCCCACCACACAATCCATTAACAAAAGCCCGGGGTCAGACACTCAGTGAACCTGCATCCAAACCGTCCCATCACACATTGCCCGGGGTCAGACACAGAGGGAATCTCCATCCTCACCGTCCCATCACAAAAGCCCGGGGTCAGACACAGAGTGAATCTCCATCCAAACCGTCCCATCACACATTGCCGATGTCAGACACAGATTGAAACTCCCTCCACCCCGTCCAATCGCAAATTCCGTGGTCAGACATAGAGTGAATCTGCAAACACACATTTCCATCACAAACTCCCGGGGTCAGAAACAGAGTGAATCTCCCTCCACACCGTCCCATCACACTCTCCCGGGGTCTGACACAGAGTGAATCTCCATCCACACCGTCCCATCACACATTCCCGGGGTCAGACACAGAGTGAATCTACATCCAAAACGCCCCTTAACACTTCCCCGCGGTCAGACACAGAGTGAATCCCCATCCAAACCGTCCCATCACAATCTCCCGGGGTCAGACACAGAGTGAATCTCCCTCCACACAAACCCATCACAAAAGCCTGGGGTCAGACTCTGAGTGAACCTCCATCTAAACCGTCCCATCACACAATGCCGTGGTCAGACACAGAGTAAATCTCCTTCCACATCATCCCATCACAAATTCCAGTGGTCAGACATAGAGTGAATCTGCATCCGCACCTTTCCATCACACACTTCCGGCGACAGGCACAGAGTGAATCTGCATCCAATCCGTCCCATCACACGTTCCCGTGGTCAGACACAGAGTGAATCTCCCTCCTCACCGACCCATCACACACTCCCGGGGTCGGACACAGAGGGAATCTCCATCCACACCGGCCCATCACGAACTCACTGGGTCAGACACAGAGTGAATCTCCCTACTCACCGTCCCATCACAAAAGCCCGGGGTCAGACACAGAGTGAATCTCCCTCCACACCGTCCCATCACAAAAGCCCGGGGTCAGACAGATATTGAATCTCCCTCCTCACCGTCCCATCACAAAAGCCCGGTGTCAGACACAGAGTGAATCTGCATCCAAACCGTCCCATCACACATTCCCTGGGTCAGACACAGAGTGAATCTCCCTCATCACCGTCCCATCACACAGTGGCGGGGTCAGACACAAGGTGAATCTCCATTAACACCGGCCCATCACAAAAACCCTGGGTCAGACACAAAGTGAATCTCCATACACACAGGCCCATCACAAACTCAAGGGGTCAGACACAATGTGAATCTCCCTCCACACCGTCCCATCACAAAAGCCCGGGGTCAGACAGATATTTCATCTCCCTCCTCACCGTCCCATCACAAAAGCCCGGGGTCAGACACAGAGTGAATCTCCCTCCTCACCGTTCCATCACAAAAGCCCGGGGTCAGACACAGAGTGAATCTCCATCCAAACCGTCCCATCACACATTGCCGATGTCAGACACAGATTGAAACTCCCTCCACACCGACCATTCACAAATTCCGTGGTCAGACATAGAGTGAATCTGCAACCACACATTTCCATCACAAACTCCCGGGGTCAGAAACAGAGTGAATCTCCCTCCACACCGTCCCATCACACTCTCCCGGGGTCTGACACAGAGTGAATCTCCATCCACACCGTCCCATCACACTTTCCCGGGGTCAGACACAGAGTGAATCTCCATCCACACCGTCCCATCACAAACTCCCGGGGTCAGACACAGAGTGAATCTCCATCCAGACCTTCGCATCACAAAAACCCGGGGTCAGACACAAAGTGAATGTTCATCCAAACCGTCCCATCATACTTTCCCTGGGTCAGACTCAGAGTGATTCTCCATCCACACCGTCCCATCACAAAAGCCCGGGGTCAGACACAGAGTGAATCTACATCCAAAACGCCCCTTAACACTTCCCCGCGGTCAGACACAGAGTGAATCCCCATCCAAACCGTCCCATCACAATCTCCCGGGGTCAGACACAGAGTGAATCTCCATCCACACAAACCCATCACAAAAGCCTGGGGTCAGACACTGAGTGAACCTCCATCCAAACCGTCCCATCACACAATGCCGTGGTCAGACACACAGTGAATCTCCTTCCACATCATCCCATCACAAATTCCACTGGTCAGACATAGAGTGAATCTGCATCCACACCTTTCCATCACAAACTCCCGGGGTCAGACAAAGAGTAAATCTCCCTCCTCACCGTCCCATCACACACTCCCGGCGTCAGGCACAGAGTGAATTTGCATCCAATCCGTCCCATCACACGTTCCCGTGGTCAGACACAGAGTGAATCTCCCTCCTCACCGACCCATCACACACTCCCGGGGTCAGACACAGAGTGAATTTCCAAACACACCGTCCCATAACACACTCCCGGGGTCAGACACAGAGGGAATCTCCATCCACACCGGCCCATCACGAACTCACGGGGTCAGACACAGAGTGAATCTCCCTACTCACCGTCCCATCACAAAAGCCCGGGGTCAGACACAGAGTGAATCTCCCTCCACACCGTCCCATCACAAAAGCCCGGGGTCAGACAGATATTGAATCTCCCTCCTCACCGTCCCATCACAAAAGCCTGGGGTCATACACAGAGTGAATCTCCATCCTCACCGTCCCATCACAAAAGCCCGGGGTCAGACACAGAGTGAATCTCCATCCAAACCGTCCCATCACACATTGCCGATGTCAGACACAGATTGAAACTCCCTGCACCCCGTCCAATCGCAAATTCCGTGTTCAGACCTAGAGTGAATCTGCATCCACACATTTCCATCAAAAACTCCCGGGGTCAGAAACAAAGTGATTCTTCCTCCACACCGTCCCATCACACACTCCCGGGGTCTGACACAGAGTGAATCTCCATCCACACCGTCCCATCACAAAAGTGCGGGGTCAGACACAGAGTGAATCTCCATCCACACTGTCCCATCACAAAAGTGCGGGGTCAGACACAGAGTGAATCTCCATCCAAACGGTCCCATCACACTTTCACGGGGTCAGACACAGAGTGAATCTCCTTCCACACCATCCCATCACAAATTCCAGGGGTCAGACATAGAGTGAATCTGCATCCACACCTTTCCATCACAAACTCCCGGGGTCAGACAAAGAGTAAATCTCCCTCCTCACCGTCCCATCACACACTCCTGGCGTCAGGAACAGAGTGAATCTGCATCCAAACCGTCCCATCACACGTTCCCGGGGTCAGACACAGAGTGAATCTCCCTCCTCACCGTCCCAACACACACTCCCGGGGTCAGACACAGAGTGAATTTCCAATCACACCGTCCCATCACAATCTCCCGGGGTCAGACACAGTGTGAATCTCCCTCCACACCGTCCCATCACAATAGACCGGGGTCAGACACAAAGTGAATCTCCCTCCACACCGTCCCATCAGAAAAGCCCGGGGTCAGATAGAGATTGAATCTCCATCCAAACTGTCCCATCACACGTTCCCGGGGTCTGACACAGAGTGAATCTCCCTCTTCACCGTCCCATCACACACTCCTGGGGTCAGACTCACTGTGAACCTCCATCCAAACCGTCCCATCACACATTCCCGGGGTAAGACACAGAGTGAATCTCCATCCACACCGTCCCATCTTAAACTCCTCGGGGTCAGACACTGAGTGAACCTCCATCCAAACCGTCTCATCACACATTGCCGGGGTCAGACACAGAGTGAATCTCCTTCCACACCATCCTATCACAAATTCCAGGGGTCAGACACAGAGTGAATCTGCCTCCTCACCGTCCCATCACAAAAGCCCGTGGTCAGACACAGTGTGAATCTCCCTCCTCACCGTCCCATCACATAAGCCCGGGGTCAGACACAGAGTGAATCTCCATCCAAACCGTCCCATCGCACATTGCCGATGTCAGACACAGATTGAAACTCCCTCCACACCATCCCATCACAAATTCCAGGGGTGAGACATAGAGTGAATCTCCATCCACACCGTCCATCACAAACTCCCGGGGTCAGACACAGAGTGAATCTCCCTCCACACAATCCCATCACAAAAGCCCGGGGTCAGACACTGAGTGAATCTCCCTCCTCACCGTCCCATCACACACTCCCAGCGTCAGGAACAGAGTGAATCTGCATCCAAGCCGTCCCATCACACGTTCCCGGGGTCAGACACAGAGTGAATCTCCCTCCTCACCGTCCCAACACACACTCCCGGGGTCAGACACAGAGTGAATTTCCAATCACACCGTCCCATCACAAACTCACGGGGTCAGACACAGTGTGAATCTCCCTGCACAACGTCCAATCACAATAGACCGGGGTCAGACACAAAGTGAATCTCCATACACACCGGCCCATCAGAAAAGCCCGGTGTCAGATAGAGATTGAATCTCCCTCTTCACCGTCCCATCACACACTCCTGTGGTCAGACTCGGAGTGAACCTCCATCCAAACCGTCTCATCACACGTTCCCCTGGTCAGACACAGAGTGAATCTCCATCCACACCGTCCCATCTTAAACCCCTCGGGGTCAGACACTGAGTGAACCTCCATCCAAACCGTCTCATCACACATTGCCGGGGTCAGACACAGAGTGATTCTCCTTCCACACCATCCTATCACAAATTCCAGGGGTCAGACATAGAGTGAATATGCATCCACACCTTTCGATCACATACTCCCGGGGTCAGACAAAGAGTAAAGCTCCCTTCTCATCGTCCAATCACAGACTCCCAGGGTCAGACACAGAGTGAAACTCCATCCAAACCGTCCCATCACACATTGCCGATGTCAGACACTGATGGAAACTCCCTCCACACCGTCCATTCACAAATTCCGTGGTCAGACATAGAGTGAAACTGCAACCACACATTTCCATCACAAATTCCCGGTGTCAGAAACAGAGTGAATCTCCCTCCACACCGTCCCATCACACACTCCCGGGGTCTGACACAGAGTATATCTCCATCCACACCGTCCCATCACACTTTCCAGGGGTCAGACACAGAGTGAATCTCCATCCACACCGTCCCATCACAAACTCCCGGGGTCAGACACAGAGTGAATCTCCATCCACACCGGACCATCACAAAAACCCGGGGTCAGACAGAAGGTGAATCTCCATACACACCGGCCCATCATAATTTCCCGGGGTCAGACACAGAGTGAATCTCCATCCAGACCTTCCCATCACAAAAACCCGGGGTCAGACACAAAGTGAATCTCCATCCACACCGTCCCATCACAAAAGCCCGGGGTCAGACACAGAGTGAATCTCCATCCAAAACGTCCCATAACACTTCCCCGCGGTCAGACACAGAGTGAATCCCCATCCAAACCGTCCCATCACAATCTCCCGGGGTCAGACAAAGAGTGAATCTCCCTCCACACAAACCCAGCACAAAAGCCTGGGGTCAGACACTGAGTGAACCTCCATCCAAACCGTCCCATCACACAATACCGTGGTCAGACACAGAGTGAATCTGCATCCAATCCGTCCCATCACACGTTCCCGGGGTCTGACACAGAGTGAATCTCCCTCTTCACCGTCCCATCACACACTCCTGTGGTCAGTCTCGGAGTGAACCTCCATCCAAACCGTCTCATCACATGTTCCCGTGGTCAGACACAGAGTGAATCTCCATCCACACCGTCCCATCTTAAACCCCTCGGGGTCAGACACTGAGTGAACCTCCATCCAAACCGTCTCATCACACATTGCCGGGGTCAGACACAGAGTGATTCTCCTTCCACACCATCCTATCACAAATTCCAGGGGTCAGACATAGAGTGAATATGCATCCACACCTTTCCGTCACATACTCCCGGGGTCAGACAAAGAGTAAAGCACCCTTCTCATCGTCCAATCACAGACTCCCAGGGTCAGACACAGAGTGAATCTCCATCCAAACCGTCCCATCACACATTGCCGATGTCAGACACAGATGGAAACTCCCTCCACACCGTCCATACACAAATTCCGTGGTCAGACATAGAGTGAAACTGCAACCACACATTTCCATCACAAACTCCCGGGGTCAGAACAGAGTGAATCTCCCTCCACACCGTCCCATCACACACTCCCGGGGTCTGACACAGAGTGAATCTCCATCCACACCGTCCCATCACACACTCCCGGGGTCTGACACAGAGTGAATCTCCATCCACACCGTCCCATCACAAAAGTGCGGGGTCAGACACAGAGTGAATCTCCATCCACACTGTCCCATCACAAAAGTGCGGGGTCAGACACAGAGTGAATCTCCATCCAAACGGTCCCATCACACTTTCACGGGATCAGACACAGAGTGAATCTCCCACCACACAATCCATTAACAAAAGCCCGGGGTCAGACACTCAGTGAACCTGCATCCAAACCGTCCCATCACACATTGCCCGGGGTCAGACACAGAGGGAATCTCCTTCCACACCATCCCATCACAAATTCCAGGGGTCAGACATTTAGTGAAACTGCATCCACACCTTTCCATCACACATTGCCGTGGTCAGACACAGAGTGAATTTCCTTCCACACCATCCCATCACAAATTCCAGGGGTGAGACATAGAGTGAATCTCCATCCACACCGGCCCATCACGAACTCACGGGGTCAGACACAGAGTGAATCTCCCTACTCACCGTCCCATCACAAAAGCCCGGGGTCAGACACAGAGTGAATCTCCCTCCACACCGTCCCATCACAAAAGCCCGGGGTCAGACAGATATTGAATCTCCCTCCTCACCGTCCCATCACAAAAGCCCGGGGTCAGACACAGAGTGAATCTCCATCCTCACCGTCCCATCACAAAAGCCCGGGGTCAGACACAGAGTGAATCTCCATCCAAACCGTCCCATCACACATTGCCGATGTCAGACACAGATTGAAACTCCCTCCACCCCGTCCAATCGCAAATTCCGTGGTCAGACCTAGAGTGAATCTGCATCCACACATTTCCATCAAAAACTCCCGGTGTCAGAAACAAAGTGATTCTTCCTCCACACCGTCCCATCACACACTCCCGGGGTCTGACACAGAGTGAATCTCCATCCACACCGTCCGATCACAAAAGTGCGGGGTCAGACACAGAGTGAATCTCCATCCACACTGTCCCATCACAAAAGTGCGGGGTCAGCCACAGTGTGAATCTCCATCCAAACGGTCCCATCACACTTTCACGGGGTCAGACACAGAGTGAATCTCCCTCCACACAATCCCATCACAAAAGCCCGGGGTCAGACACTCAGTGAACCTGCATCCAAACCGTCCCATCACACATTGCCCAGGGTCAGACACAGAGTGAATCTCCTTCCACACCATCCCATCACAAATTCCAGGGGTCAGACATAGAGTGAAACTGCATCCACACCTTTCCATCACACATTGCCGTGGTCAGACACAGAGTGAATGTCCTTCCACACCATCCCATCACAAATTCCAGGGGTGAGACATAGAGTGAATCTCCATCCACACCGTCCATCACAAACTCACGGGGTCAGACACAGAGTGAATCTCCCTCCACACAATCCCATCACAAAAGCCCGGGGTCAGACACTGAGTGAATCTCCTTCCACACCATCCCATCACAAATTCCAGGGTTCAGACATAGAGTGAATCTGCATCCACACCTTTCCATCACAAACTCCCGGGGTCAGACAAAGAGTAAATCTCCCTCCTCACCGTCCCATCACACACTCCTGGCGTCAGGAACAGAGTGAATCTGCATCCAAACCGTCCCATCACACGTTCCCGGGGTCAGACACAGAGTGAATCTCCCTCCTCACCGTCCCAACACACACTCCCGGGGTCAGACACAGTGTGAATCTCCCTCCACACCGTCCCATCACAATAGACCGGGGTCAGACACAAAGTGAATCTCCCTCCACACCGTCCCATCAGAAAAGCCCGGGGTCAGATAGAGATTGAATCTCCATCCAAACTGTCCCATCACACGTTCCCGGGGTCTGACACAAAGTGAATCTCCCTCTTCACCGTCCCATCACACACACCTGGGGTCAGACTCACTGTGAACCTCCATCCAAACCGTCCCATCACACGTTCCCGGGGTCAGACACAGAGTGAATCTCCCTCTTCACCGACCCATCACAAAAGCCCGGGTCAGTCACAGAGTGAATCTCCATCCAAACTGTCCCATCACACATTCCCGGGGTAAGACACAGTGTGAATCTGCTTCCACACCATCCTATCACAAATTCCAGGGGTCAGACACAGAGTGAATCTGCCTCCTCACCGTCCCATCACAAAAGCCCGTGGTCAGACACAGAGTGAATCTCCATCCAAACCGTCCCATCACAAATTGCCGATGTCAGACACAGATTGAAACTCCCTCCACACCATCCCATCACAAATTCCAGGTGTGAGACATAGAGTGAATCTCCATCCACACCGTCCATCACAAACTCCCGGGGTCAGACACAGAGTGAATCTCCCTCCACACAATCCCATCACAAAAGCCCGGGGTCAGACACTGAGTGAATCTCCTTCCACACCATCCCATCACAAATTCCAGGGGTCAGACATAGAGTGAATCTGCATCCACACCTTTCCATCACAAACTCCCGGGGTCAGACAAAGAGTAAATCTCCCTCCTCACCGTCCCATCACACACTCCCGGCGTCTGGCACAGAGTGAATCTCCATCCACACTGTCCCATCACAAAAGTGCGGGGTCAGACACAGAGTGAATCTCCATCCAAACGGTCCCATCACACTTTCACGGGGTCAGACACAGAGTGAATCTCCACCACACAATCCCATCACAAAAGCCCGGGGTCAGACACTCAGTGAACCTGCATCCAAACCGTCCCATCACACATTGCCCGGGGTCAGACACAGAGTGAATCTCCTTCCACACCATCCCATCACAAATTCCAGGGGTCAGACATAGAGTGAAACTGCATCCACACCTTTCCATCACACATTGCCGTGGTCAGACACAGAGTGAATTTCCTTCCACACCATCCCATCACAAATTCCAGGGGTGAGACATAGAGTGAATCTCCATCCACACCGGCCCATCACGAACTCACGGGGTCAGACACAGAGTGAATCTCCCTACTCACCGTCCCATCACAAAAGCCCGTGGTCAGACACAGAGTGAATCTCCCTCCACACCGTCCCATCACAAAAGCCCGGGGTCAGACAGATATTGAATCTCCCTCCTCACCGTCCCATCACAAAAGCCCGGGGTCAGACACAGAGTGAATCTCCATCCTCACCGTCCCATCACAAAAGCCCGGGGTCAGACACAGAGTGAATCTCCATCCAAACCGTCCCATCACACATTGCCGATGTCAGACACAGATTGAAACTCCCTCCACCCCGTCCAATCGCAAATTCCGTGGTCAGACCTAGAGTGAATCTGCATCCACACATTTCCATCAAAAACTCCCGGGGTCAGGAACAGAGTGAATCTGCATCCAAACTGTCCCATCACACGTTCCCGGGGTCTGACACAGAGTGAATCTCCCTCTTCACCGTCCCATCACACACTCCTGGGGTCAGACTCACTGTGAACCTCCATCCAAACCGTCCCATCACACGTTCCCGGGGTCAGACACAGAGTGAATGTCCCTCTTCACCGTCCCATCACAAAAGCCCGGGTCAGTCACAGAGTGAATCTCCATCCAAACTGTCCCATCACACATTCCCGGGGTAAGACACAGTGTGAATCTCCATCCACACCGTCCCATCTTAAACCCCTCGGGGTCAGACACTGAGTGAACCTCCATCCAAACCGTCTCATCACACATTGCCGGGGTCATACACAGAGTGAATCTCCTTCCACACCATCCTATCACAAATTCCAGGGGTCAGACACAGAGTGAATCTGCCTCCTCACCGTCCCATCACAAAAGCCCGTGGTCAGACACAGAGTGAATCTCCATCCAAACCGTCTCATCACACATTGCCGATGTCAGACACAGATTGAAACTCCCTCCACACCATCCCATCACAAATTCCAGGTGTGAGACATAGAGTGAATCTCCATCCACACCGTCCATCACAAACTCCCGGGGTCAGACACGGAGTGAATCTCCCTCCACACAATCCCATCACAAAAGCCCGGGGTCAGACACTGAGTGAATCTCCTTCCACACCATCCCATCACAAATTCCAGGGGTCAGACATAGAGTGAATCTGCATCCACACCTTTCCATCACAAACTCCCGGGGTCAGACAAAGAGTAAATCTCCCTCCTCACCGTCCCATCACACACTCCCGGCGTCAGGAACAGAGTGAATCTGCATCCAAACCGACCCATCACACGTTCCCGGGGTCAGACACAGAGTGAATCTCCCTCCTCACCGTCCCAACACACACTCCCGGGGTCAGACACAGAGTGAATTTCCAATCACACCGTCCCATCAATAACTCACGGGGTCAGACACAGTGTGAATCTCCCTGCACAACGTCCAATCACAATAGACCGGGGTCAGACACAAAGTGAATCTCCATACACACCGGCCCATCAGAAAAGCCCGGTGTCAGATAGTGATTGAATCTCCATCCAAACCGTCCCATCACACGTTCCCGGGGTCTGACAGAGAGTAAATCTCCCTCTTCACCGTCCCATCACACACTCCTGTGGTCAGACTCGGAGTGAACCTCCATCCAAACCGTCTCATCACACGTTCCCGTGGTCAGACACAGAGTGAATCTCCATCCACACCGTCCCATCTTAAACCCCTCGGGGTCAGACACTGAGTGAACCTCCATCCAAACCGTCTCATCACACATTGCCGGGGTCAGACACAGGTTGATTCTCCTTCCACACCAACCTATCACAAATTCCGTGGTCAGACATAGAGTGAAACTGCAACCACACATTTCCATCACAAACTCCCGGGGTCAGAAACAGAGTTAATCTCCCTTCTCATCGTCCAATCACAGACTCCCAGGGTCAGACACAGAGTGAATCTCCATCCACACCGTCCCATCACAAAAGCCCGGGGTCAGAAACTGAGTGAATCTCCCTCCACACCTTCCCATCACAAAAGCCCGGGGTCAGACAGATATTGAATCTCCCTCCTCACCGTCCCATCACAAAAGCCCGGGGTCAGACACAGAGTGAATCTCCATCCTCACCGTCCCATCACAAAAGCCCGGGGTCAGACACAGAGTGAATCTCCATCCAAACCGTCCCATCACACATTGCCGATGTCAGACACAGATTGAAACTCCCTCCACCCCGTCCAATCACAAATTCCAGGGGTGAGACCTAGAGTGAATCTGCATCCACACATTTCCATCAAAAACTCCCGGGGTCAGAAACAAAGTGATTCTTCCTCCACACCGTCCCATCACACACTCCCGGGGTCTGACACAGAGTGAATCTCCATCCACACCGTCCCATCACAAAAGTGCGGGGTCAGACACAGAGTGAATCTCCATCCACACTGTCCCATCACAAAAGTGCGGGGTCAGACACAGTGTGAATCTCCATCCAAACGGTCCCATCACACTTTCACGGGGTCAGACACAGAGTGAATCTCCCTCCACACAATCCCATCACAAAAGCCCTGGGTCAGACACTCAGTGAACATGCATCCAAACCGTCCCATCACACATTGCCCAGGGTCAGACACAGAGTGAATCTCCTTCCACACCATCCCATCACAAATTCCAGGGGTCAGACATAGAGTGAAACTGCATCCACACCTTTCCATCACACATTGCCGTGGTCAGACACAGAGTGAATTTCCTTCCACACCATCCCATCACAAATTCCAGGGGTGAGACATAGAGTGAATCTCCATCCACACCGTCCATCACAAACTCACGGGGTCAGACACAGAGTGAACCTCCCTCCACACAATCCCATCACAAAAGCCCGGGGTCAGACACTGAGTGAATCTCCTTCCACACCATCCCATCACAAATTCCAGGGGTCAGACATAGAGTGAATCTGCATCCACACCTTTCCATCACAAACTCCCGGGGTCAGACAAAGAGTAAATCTCCCTCCTCACCGTCCCATGACACACTCCTGGCGTCAGGAACAGAGTGAATCTGCATCCAAACAGTCCCATCACACGTTCCCGGGGTCAGACACAGAGTGAATCTCCCTCTTCACCGTCCCATCACACACTCCTGGGGTCAGACTCACTGTGAACCTCCATCCAAACCGTCCCATCACACGTTCCCGGGGTCAGACACAGAGTGAATCTCCCTCTTCACCGTCCCATCACAAAAGCCCGGGTCAGTCACAGAGTGAATCTCCATCCAAACTGTCCCATCACACATTCCCGGGGTAAGACACAGTGTGAATCTCCATCCACACCGTCCCATCTTAAACCCCTCGGGGTCAGACACTGAGTGAACCTCCATCCAAACCGTCTCATCACACATTGCCGGGGTCATACACAGAGTGAATCTCCTTCCACACCATCCTATCACAAATTCCAGGGGTCAGACACATAGTGAATCTGCCTCCTCACCGTCCCATCACAAAAGCCCGTGGTCAGACACAGAGTGAATCTCCATCCAAACCGTCCCATCACACATTGCCGATGTCAGACACAGATTGAAACTCCCTCCACACCATCCCAACACAAATTCCAGGTGTGAGACATAGAGTGAATCTCCATCCACACCGTCCATCACAAACTCCCGGGGTCAGACACAGAGTGAATCTCCCTCCACACAATCCCATCACAAAAGCCCGGGGTCAGACACTGAGTGAATCTCCTTCCACACCATCCCATCACAAATTCCAGGGGTCAGACATAGAGTGAATCTGCATCCACACCTTTCCATCACAAACTCCCGGGGTCAGACAAAGAGTAAATCTCCCTCCTCACCGTCCCATCACACACTCCCGGCGTCAGGAACAGAGTGAATCTGCATCCAAACCGACCCATCACACGTTCCCGGGGTCAGACACAGAGTGAATCTCCCTCCTCACCGTCCCAACACACACTCCCGGGGTCAGACACAGAGTGAATTTCCAATCACACCGTCCCATCACAAACTCACGGGGTCAGACACAAAGTGAATCTCCATACACACCGGCCCATCAGAAAAGCCCGGTGTCAGATAGACATTGAATCTCCATCCAAACCGTCCCATCACACGTTCCCGGGGTCTGACAGAGAGTAAATCTCCCTCTTCACCGTCCCATCACACACTCCTGTGGTCAGACTCCGAGTGAACCTCCATCCAAACCGTCTCATCACACGTTCCCGTGGTCAGACACAGAGTGAATCTCCATCCACACCGTCCCATCTTAAACCCCTCGGGGTCAGACACTGAGTGAACCTCCATCCAAACCGTCTCATCACACATTGCCGGGGTCAGACACAGAGTGATTCTCCTTCCACACCATCCTATCACAAATTCCGTGGTCAGACATAGAGTGAAACTGCAACCACACATTTCCATCACAAACTCCCGGGGTCAGAAACAGAGTTAATCTCCCTTCTCATCGTCCAATCACAGACTCCCAGGGTCAGACACAGAGTGAAACTCCATCCAAACCGTCCCATCACACATTGCCGATGTAAGACACAGATGGAAACTCCCTCCACACCGTCCATTCACAAATTCCGTGGTCAGACATAGAGTGAAACTGCAACCACACATTTCCATCACAAACTCCCGGGGTCAGAAACAGAGTTAATCTCCCTCCACACCGTCCCATCACACACTCCCGGGGTCTGACACAGAGTATATCTCCATCCACACCGTCCCATCACACTTTCCAGGGGTCAGACACAGAGTGAATCTCCCTCCTCACCGTTCCATCACAATAGCCCGGGGTCAGACCCAGAGTGAATCTCCATCCAAACCGTCCCATCACACATTGCCGATGTCAGACACAGATTGAAACTCCCTCCACACCGTCCATTCACAAATTCCGTGGTCAGACATAGAGTGAATCTGCAACCACACATTTCCATCACAAACTCCCGGGGTCAGAAACAGAGTGAATCTCCCTCCACACCGTCCCATCACACTCTCCCGGGGTCTGACACAGAGTGAATCTCCATCCACACCGTCCCATCACACATTCCCGGGGTCAGACACAGAGTGAATCTACATCCAAAACGCCCCTTAACACTTCCCCGCGGTCAGACACAGAGTGAATCCCCATTCAAACCGTCCCATCACAATCTCCCGGGGTCAGACACAGAGTGAATCTCCCTCCACACAAACCCATCACAAAAGCCTGGGGTCAGACACTGAGTGAACCTCCATCTAAACCGTCCCATCACACAATGCCGTGGTCAGACACAGAGTAAATCTCCTTCCACATCATCCCATCACAAATTCCAGTGGTCAGACATAGAGTGAATCTGCATCCGCACCTTTCCATCACACACTTCCGGCGACAGGCACAGAGTGAATCTGCATCCAATCCGTCCCATCACACGTTCCCGTGGTCAGACACAGAGTGAATCTCCCTCCTCACCGACCCATCACACACTCCCGGGGTCGGACACAGAGGGAATCTCCATCCACACCGGCCCATCACGAACTCACGGGGTCAGACACAGAGTGAATCTCCCTACTCACCGTCCCATCACAAAAGCCCGGGGTCAGACACAGAGTGAATCTCCCTCCACACCGTCGCATCACAAAAGCCCGGGGTCAGACAGATATTGAATCTCCCTCCTCACCGTCCCATCACAAAAGCCCGGGGTCAGACACAGAGTGAATCTCCCTCCTCACCGTTCCATCACAAAAGCCCGGGGTCAGACACAGAGTGAATCTCCATCCAAACCGTCCCATCACACATTGCCAATGTCAGACACAGATTGAAACTCCCTCCACACCGACCATTCACAAATTCCGTGGTCAGACATAGAGTGAATCTGCAACCACACATTTCCATCACAAACTCCCGGGGTCAGAAACAGAGTTAATCTCCCTCCACACCGTCCCATCACACACTCCCGGGGTCTGACACAGAGTATATCTCCATCCACACCGTCCCATCACACTTTCCAGGGGTCAGACACAGAGTGAATCTCCCTCCTCACCGTTCCATCACAAAAGCCCGGGGTCAGACACAGAGTGAATCTCCATCCAAACCGTCCCATCACACATTGCCGATGTCAGACACAGATTGAAACTCCCTCCACACCGTCCATTCACAAATTCCGTGGTCAGACATAGAGTGAATCTGCAACCACACATTTCCATCACAAACTCCCGGGGTCAGAAACAGAGTGAATCTCCCTCCACACCGTCCCATCACACACTCCCGGGGTCTGACACAGAGTATATCTCCATCCACACCGTCCCATCACACTTTCCAGGGGTCAGACACAGAGTGAATCTCCCTCCTCACCGTTCCATCACAAAAGCCCGGGGTCAGACCCAGAGTGAATCTCCATCCAAACCGTCCCATCACACATTGCCGATGTCAGACACAGATTGAAACTCCCTCCACACCGTCCATTCACAAATTCCGTGGTCAGACATAGAGTGAATCTGCAACCACACATTTCCATCACAAACTCCCGGGGTCAGAAACAGAGTGAATCTCCCTCCACACCGTCCCATCACACTCTCCCGGGGTCTGACACAGAGTGAATCTCCATCCACACCGTCCCATCACACATTCCCGGGGTCAGACACAGAGTGAATCTACATCCAAAACGCCCCTTAACACTTCCCCGCGGTCAGACACAGAGTGAATCCCCATTCAAACCGTCCCATCACAATCTCCCGGGGTCAGACACAGAGTGAATCTCCCTCCACACAAACCCATCACAAAAGCCTGGGGTCAGACACTGAGTGAACCTCCATCTAAACCGTCCCATCACACAATGCCGTGGTCAGACACAGAGTAAATCTCCTTCCACATCATCCCATCACAAATTCCAGTGGTCAGACATAGAGTGAATCTGCATCCGCACCTTTCCATCACACACTTCCGGCGACAGGCACAGAGTGAATCTGCATCCAATCCGTCCCATCACACGTTCCCGTGGTCAGACACAGAGTGAATCTCCCTCCTCACCGACCCATCACACACTCCCGGGGTCGGACACAGAGGGAATCTCCATCCACACCGGCCCATCACGAACTCACGGGGTCAGACACAGAGTGAATCTCCCTACTCACCGTCCCATCACAAAAGCCCGGGGTCAGACACAGAGTGAATCTCCCTCCACACCGTCGCATCACAAAAGCCCGGGGTCAGACAGATATTGAATCTCCCTCCTCACCGTCCCATCACAAAAGCCCGGGGTCAGACACAGAGTGTATCTCCCTCCTCACCGTTCCATCACAAAAGCCCGGGGTCAGACACAGAGTGAATCTCCATCCAAACCGTCCCATCACACATTGCCAATGTCAGACACAGATTGAAACTCCCTCCACACCGACCATTCACAAATTCCGTGGTCAGACATAGAGTGAATCTGCAACCACACATTTCCATCACAAACTCCCGGGGTCAGAAACAGAGTTAATCTCCCTCCACACCGTCCCATTACACACTCCCGGGGTCTGACACAGAGTATATCTCCATCCACACCGTCCCATCACACTTTCCAGGGGTCAGACACAGAGTGAATCTCCCTCCTCACCGTTCCATCACAAAAGCCCGGGGTCAGACACAGAGTGAATCTCCATCCAAACCGTCCCATCACACATTGCCGATGTCAGACACAGATTGAAACTCCCTCCACACCGTCCATTCACAAATTCCGTGGTCAGACATAGAGTGAATCTGCAACCACACATTTCCATCACAAACTCCCGGGGTCAGAAACAGAGTGAATCTCCCTCCACACCGTCCCATCACACACTCCCGGGGTCTGACACAGAGTATATCTCCATCCACACCGTCCCATCACACTTTCCAGGGGTCAGACACAGAGTGAATCTCCCTCCTCACCGTTCCATCACAAAAGCCCGGGGTCAGACACAGAGTGAATCTCCATCCAAACCGTCCCATCACACATTGCCGATGTCAGACACAGATTGAAACTCCCTCCACACCGTCCATTCACAAATTCCGTGGTCAGACATAGAGTGAATCTGCAACCACACATTTCCATCACAAACTCCCGGGGTCAGAAACAGAGTGAATCTCCCTCCACACCGTCCCATCACACTCTCCCGGGGTCTGACACAGAGTGAATCTCCATCCACACCGTCCCATCACACATTCCCGGGGTCAGACACAGAGTGAATCTACATCCAAAACGCCCCTTAACACTTCCCCGCGGTCAGACACAGAGTGAATCCCCATTCAAACCGTCCCATCACAATCTCCCGGGGTCAGACACAGAGTGAATCTCCCTCCACACAAACCCATCACAAAAGCCTGGGGTCAGACACTGAGTGAACCTCCATCTAAACCGTCCCATCACACAATGCCGTGGTCAGACACAGAGTAAATCTCCTTCCACATCATCCCATCACAAATTCCAGTGGTCAGACACAGAGTGAATCTCCCTCCTCACCGTTCCATCACAAAAGCCCGGGGTCAGACACAGAGTGAATCTCCATCCAAACCGTCCCATCACACATTGCCGATGTCAGACACAGATTGAAACTCCCTCCACACCGTCCATTCACAAATTCCGTGGTCAGACATAGAGTGAATCTGCAACCACACATTTCCATCACAAACTCCCGGGGTCAGAAACAGAGTGAATCTCCCTCCACACCGTCCCATCACACTCTCCCGGGGTCTGACACAGAGTGAATCTCCATCCACACCGTCCCATCACACATTCCCGGGGTCAGACACAGAGTGAATCTACATCCAAAACGCCCCTTAACACTTCCCCGCGGTCAGACACAGAGTGAATCCCCATTCAAACCGTCCCATCACAATCTCCCGGGGTCAGACACAGAGTGAATCTCCCTCCACACAAACCCATCACAAAAGCCTGGGGTCAGACACTGAGTGAACCTCCATCTAAACCGTCCCATCACACAATGCCGTGGTCAGACACAGAGTAAATCTCCTTCCACATCATCCCATCACAAATTCCAGTGGTCAGACATAGAGTGAATCTGCATCCGCACCTTTCCATCACACACTTCCGGCGACAGGCACAGAGTGAATCTGCATCCAATCCGTCCCATCACACGTTCCCGTGGTCAGACACAGAGTGAATCTCCCTCCTCACCGACCCATCACACACTCCCGGGGTCGGACACAGAGGGAATCTCCATCCACACCGGCCCATCACGAACTCACGGGGTCAGACACAGAGTGAATCTCCCTACTCACCGTCCCATCACAAAAGCCCGGGGTCAGACACAGAGTGAATCTCCCTCCACACCGTCGCATCACAAAAGCCCGGGGTCAGACAGATATTGAATCTCCCTCCTCACCGTCCCATCACAAAAGCCCGGGGTCAGACACAGAGTGAATCTCCCTCCTCACCGTTCCATCACAAAAGCCCGGGGTCAGACACAGAGTGAATCTCCATCCAAACCGTCCCATCACACATTGCCAATGTCAGACACAGATTGAAACTCCCTCCACACCGACCATTCACAAATTCCGTGGTCAGACATAGAGTGAATCTGCAACCACACATTTCCATCACAAACTCCCGGGGTCAGAAACAGAGTTAATCTCCCTCCACACCGTCCCATCACACACTCCCGGGGTCTGACACAGAGTATATCTCCATCCACACCGTCCCATCACACTTTCCAGGGGTCAGACACAGAGTGAATCTCCCTCCTCACCGTTCCATCACAAAAGCCCGGGGTCAGACACAGAGTGAATCTCCATCCAAACCGTCCCATCACACATTGCCGATGTCAGACACAGATTGAAACTCCCTCCACACCGTCCATTCACAAATTCCGTGGTCAGACATAGAGTGAATCTGCAACCACACATTTCCATCACAAACTCCCGGGGTCAGAAACAGAGTGAATCTCCCTCCACACCGTCCCATCACACACTCCCGGGGTCTGACACAGAGTATATCTCCATCCACACCGTCCCATCACACTTTCCAGGGGTCAGACACAGAGTGAATCTCCCTCCTCACCGTTCCATCACAAAAGCCCGGGGTCAGACCCAGAGTGAATCTCCATCCAAACCGTCCCATCACACATTGCCGATGTCAGACACAGATTGAAACTCCCTCCACACCGTCCATTCACAAATTCCGTGGTCAGACATAGAGTGAATCTGCAACCACACATTTCCATCACAAACTCCCGGGGTCAGAAACAGAGTGAATCTCCCTCCACACCGTCCCATCACACTCTCCCGGGGTCTGACACAGAGTGAATCTCCATCCACACCGTCCCATCACACATTCCCGGGGTCAGACACAGAGTGAATCTACATCCAAAACGCCCCTTAACACTTCCCCGCGGTCAGACACAGAGTGAATCCCCATTCAAACCGTCCCATCACAATCTCCCGGGGTCAGACACAGAGTGAATCTCCCTCCACACAAACCCATCACAAAAGCCTGGGGTCAGACACTGAGTGAACCTCCATCTAAACCGTCCCATCACACAATGCCGTGGTCAGACACAGAGTAAATCTCCTTCCACATCATCCCATCACAAATTCCAGTGGTCAGACATAGAGTGAATCTGCATCCGCACCTTTCCATCACACACTTCCGGCGACAGGCACAGAGTGAATCTGCATCCAATCCGTCCCATCACACGTTCCCGTGGTCAGACACAG